>NW_007578785.1:230446-233970 GCF_000690725.1 Stegastes partitus
TCACTGGCTCCAAAAATCCAAGATGTCAACCAGGAAGTAGCAAAACGCTGGCTTCATTTTCTCAGTGCAGAAACCAACGGGTGACGTCACGGTAGCTACGTCCATCTTTTATACAGTCTATGGCTACTGCACCCTGATTCCATTGTTTGTGCTAAGCTAAGCTAACAGACTACTAGCAGGGGGGGTTCTTGTTTGAGATAACAGCAAAGGAGTGGAGTCAACCTTCTCTTATTCTCGTCAAGAAAAAACACAAGATGTTGAACTAATCTTTAAATGTGAAGCTCTATCATTTGTACTTTTCAAGTTAAACTGTATTTCTCTGTCCACCAATCCATTGACTTAAAGGTAGAAACCTCCTCCATCCATCCATTCACCCACCCATCCATCCATCCATCGTACCCCTCAGCAGCTGTTTGATCTCTCTGCTGGCTTGCGTTGCAGTGAACTGGTAGACGATGTCCAGCGCTGTCTGACTGTACGTGTTTCTCACTGTTGCATTGATTCCACTCTGAAAGCAGAAACAAGGGTTGGTTTCGTTATTTACATTTCATAATTTAATCAAGTTTGACACCTTTCATACGCACCGTGTCACTTTTCAACTAACTTGTCTTTATTACATCGTCTGACCAATCACTACATTACACCCCGTGTACTTGTTCAAACAAGAAAAATCAAAACACAGCGTATCCGGTTACTTAAACCTCATAAATCAGAGTCTCTGCATGCTGATTAAACACCTCGGGGATGTGATAATTTACCATGGTGACGAACAGAAACAGAAAATAACCCGTATTCCCCCGCGGCTCCTTTACTAATTACAACTACCTCCTATTTTTCAGCTGGAGAACTGAGGAGCGAGATCACATTCAGATCTGTTGAATCAGATGGAGGCCAAACGAACAAAGACGAATTCAGTCCGAAGACGCTGCGGGGCGAAACCTTGTCGCAGCTGGGGATCTAACATGACAGACTTAGATTCAGTAAAAAACATATTGGCGCTTTTGTTTTCGTACACTTCGTGGCATTTTAGTGTCACCGCTATAAATGGGTTGATTTGCATCGTCTCCCTCGTGCTGTTCAGCGGAGTTTTTCATAACTTTTATCACATGGTGTCGACGAGGTTTTCCACGAGGAATCCTACGAATATGTAATGTGTACATGAGGAGTAGCAGAGTAGAAATGTTTCTCTAAAGGAAGCATTACTCATGCTAACATTTTAGTTTTTTAGTGATGTGTGTATATAGGGTTATGTCATGCTATCAACGCGGAAGTGGCTATGAATTGTTTCAGCGCAACCTCATGTTAGTGTTTTTATTTTAAATTACAGCTACAAATACATAACTTAAGGGCAGGAGACAGAGTGGCTTTGTAAAATGTTTTTTGACAGTGTGTCGGGGTAGAAATGGGACGCTGTGGCTGCTTCTCCTCCGTGTTACTGTGCAGGAAGCGTCATGTTTGTTAGCAAGTTTTCCCACCAGCTGAACTTATTCCTTCCTTAAAGCGTCCGCCAGCCATCCATGAAAGTCGGCTCGTCTGTGTTTGCCGCGTTTATTTTGATGTTTGACAATCGCAAAAAAAAAACAGAGTTGTTGACGAAAGCCCCCAGAAAAGCAGCTTTCCAAAAATCAAAATTAACACATTTAAATAAAAAGGTTTTTTTCCAAGCTCTATGACAGCTACAACTACTTTTCATGGTTCAGATTTAATGTGAAGTTGATTTCATTAACAGCTACAGTCCAGTTNCGAGCTATAACTAACAAACGCTTTTGACGTTTGCGGTTTGTTTTTTGAACAAACTTCTGAATCTTTTCATATAAAGTGTTAAAAAATGAATCAAATGTATTCAATTTACTACTAAAAAAGAGACTAGAAAAAAAAAGGTATAATTCACATTTGTAAAGCCAGAACCAGCGAAACACATTAAAACAAGTTATCAAAAAGTGTGATTTGAAGTTGATTAATCAGCTAATTGTAATTACTGCTGTGTTGCGGGCCATTCAATTAGGAAGTCATTTTCCTCTCTCAGATTGTTCTATTGAAATATCAGACGCCTGAAGAAGAAGTGTGTGTGTGTGTGTGTGTGTGTGTGTGTGTGTGTGTGTGTGTGTTACCGTAATGACATCTCCTGCTTTGATGTTGAGGCTGGTCAAGTCGTAGTTGTTGCAGTAATCCTTCAGAGCTCGAACCTGCAGCGCCGCTGACGCATCTGAGGGGAGCAAAGAAACAGTCAGTTTATATTACACGTAGATGTACATTTATACATGCAATAAATGCAAATATACAGTCATAATTTGTGCTCCACTGTGTAAAATAGCTTCAGTTATGTAGAAACTCATCAAAACAGCTTTTAAAATGTAAAATTTCAACGTTACATCCATTTTTTTCCTTCTTATCACTATCATATATCTTCGCCAACGTCCAAATTTGAGAAAATAAGTTCTTTTTAGGAGCTAGATGAGACGCCAGATATCATCTCTGCGTAACAACCTGCCTGGACTCAGTTCATGTTGTATTTTGTTGACAGTTGCTTCTTGGCTAATTTTACTTCCCCCATTCGGTTTCGTTTCCCAACAGTCCTCAATCAGCAAATTACTTTCCTCCGAGCAGATGTTCTCCTGTTTGCCTGAATGTGTTTGCGCTCTCTGTAGTGGAACATTCTTGCCTTTCCTTGTGCTATTTTTGTGATTCCTCCTTTATGACGCCTATTCCCAACTCCTGTTTATGTCTGAGCACCTGTAAGTCTTGCCTGCGTGGTGTATTTTTAGACTTGTCACTGGTTGTGGCCGTTTTGCCTGCTGCCTGTATGTGCTGGTTCCTCAGACGACAGCCGTAGCTTAGCTTTTAGCACAATAATTATAATTTTGTGGCCCAATCCCAATCTGCACCCTAAAGCATAAACCCACAAAGTAGTGACGCAAGCGCTTGAACGTCTGAGCTTATGAGGACTTCAATTGTTGATTAAAAGGACGAACACACTTGTGACAGCGCACACGGCTCGGTTAGGCCAAAAATAAGTGAGTTTTGGTTGCTCAGCTGCTCAGTCAACATTCCCTGTTTGTGACATTACAGCATTTATCAAACGAACAAAAGTCTGGAAAGCCATGAATATCTGTAAAATAGAAGTACAATAAAATGGGCAACCACATGCCGTCACTACCAGATAATTTGATTCCTTCCATCCATGCTTGGTTTGTGCACTTTTTTTTTTTTTTGGAAGGCAGGCCTACCACATTTATACGTCACCAATCTCGCTTTGAACTTTGGGGCGAGTCCGTGAAAAGTCTGCAGACACGCAAGGAAAGGGTGCATAATGTCATAGAAAAGTCAGCATCAGAAACGCTTATGCAGTTGGTAATTTGACAACAGAACAGCCCTGAATGTACTGAGCAGGAACCCACCTCGAAATCCGTGAGTCCTTGAGTGTGAAGATTGAAGTTGGGCCACTGGACAGAGTCTGGCTAGCTACTGCCATAGACTGTATAAAAGATGGACGTAGCAACCGGCCCTGAAAAATGAAGCCAACC
>NW_007578785.1:235904-251351 GCF_000690725.1 Stegastes partitus
TAGAAACTGATAAACTCTCATCAATAAAAACATCCGTATGGTCTCACTGGAAGCTTCCACACAAGCTACTGCTATGACCCGAACATGGAAACACCCTGAAGTGCAACACAAGCATCATTTTTTCTGGCGTTAAATTTCTTCCTACTAATAGGCGTGTTGGTGTTTATTTTGGAAAAATACGATTCCAAGGCTTCTACAAAGCTTTGATGTGCGGCCGCTGATTGACAGCCGTGACTGACGGTTGCCTCCCTCGCTGCTTTCACCTGCCCCAGAAGTTGTGTCTGACTTTTGAAGCTTCTGTTTAAAGAATAAACAGAGACTTTTCCACCGTCTCGCAGCTTTACCGTGTTTGTGGTTCCGGAGTTGCGCAAAACAAAACCTTCGCTTGATGTTGCGATGCCGTATTCTACTGAAATGTAATGTTTGTAACTTTGATTTCTGCCCTGTTAGCACAATGCAACTAAAGTAAGGAGCAACATGTTCCAGAGAACAAAAGACACCTGTGCAGTCTGATTCAAAGGATCGGGGCTTTAAACGTAGAAAATGGTGCCGAACAAACAAGCTGCAGCTCTGGGCCTCGACGCAAACCAAAGGCTGACGTCACACCTCTCTACGTCCGTATTTATACACGGATTTTGCCACTTTTACTCCACTGCGTTCAGATTTCATAGCAGTTTTGGATATTTAGATCCTGAGAGCTCCTCTAGTCTTGGCAGTCTTGGTGGGCACCATTTGGACGGCTCTGGTCGGGGATTTTAATCCAGTCTGCAGTGCAAACTTGGCTAACTTTTAACCACTACCACAGTCATAACTACTACCTCTGATATGTTAAATCCCTCCTCGCTGTATGAGTTCCTGACTTCTTCCACCATCTATGACATGGGTTCTCAACTGGTCTCACCCTGGGACCCACATGTTCCCGTGGTCATGAAGTCGCCACCCAGTTTTACTTTTCAATATATTTTACTGTGCAACATGCATGTCAGAGCTTATAACCATGCACAGTAACTGGAACATGACAACTGCATGTACAGAAGTGAATAAAACCATCACTCAGACGGGGGACAGGGGGTTGTGGGCGCTGAGCTTCTGGTCCGACCGACGGTGGCGGGAGGGGGGATATTTGGAGATCCAAACTGATATCCGGATTCCAGCACAGTGAACCAATAGGTGGCTATTCGGGTCCAGCCCTAGTATGAAAACCCACATTTTAAATACTCCGGGTCATGTTTTTGTCATCTTGCGTTCCGACATCAACACAAACTTAAAATGAACTCAAACAAACTATGGTTACCGTGCCTGTCAAAATAAAAGTTTTTTCAAAATAAAAAATGAGTCCAACCTGAGACGCACATTAAATATTATTTAAATTTGACCAGCTGTCCGCGACCCACCCAGAACAGGTCCGCGACCCACCCTTGGGTCGCGACCCACCAGTTGAGAACCCCTGATCTATGACACCAACCTACAGGCCCATTTGTGGAACAATAAGCTAGCAGTGCTGTTGTTAGCCGTTAGCTGGTGCTCTGAATGTGTTTTTAGCCTTTATTTGTTGGCACCATTAGCATTGTGTTGCAGCTGCACAGACAACCGTCGCTGCATTACTAAAGAAACCTTGTTCTGGCCTTGTTCTGTGGAATATCCTGTAATTTCCCAAGTGATGAGCTAAAGTGCATATCATTCCCAACCTCTCCTTGTAATGTTTTCTCCATCCCTGCTTATGATATTTGCCTGCACCACATGTTTAGCCTTGAACAATGTCTACACCTTGTTCGTGCAGTTAGACTGAAATCATCCCTTTCAGCTGGAATGCTTTCAGCAAAGTTCCACCAACCTCCAGCAGGAGTCTCACTGCCTCGGTCTTCCCACAGAGGGCAGCTTCGTGCAGGGCAGTGCCCGCTTTGGTCTGTCTGTTGATGTCGATGCCGGCCTGGATCAGCAGCCTGGAAGCAGAGGGTGGGAGGGCAGGAGAGAGGAGGCGAGGAAGGGAAGGAAGGGAGTCGGAAGACATAACGGAGCAAGAAGGAGAGAGAGTCGGAGGGAAAGAAAAATTAAGTGTGAAAAATTGCACAGGAGAGAGGACGAGGAGGCGAGTGAGGTGTCAGGAGGAACAAAGACATGCAGGGATGCAGGAAGAGGAGGATATGAAGTCAAATAAGAGAAGTAGGGAAGAATTTCTGCTTTTAAATTCAACATTAGAGTTTTAAGGACGCTCTGCTGGGCAGGTAGGAAAAGAAAAAAAACTATTCAAGTACAACACAAGCGCCTCGTCTGACTTTCTAAATTTAGTTCAGTTCAAGTAAGCAAACCAGAAGCCAAAGTAAACAGAAGACGTGGCAAGGATTACACTTTATCAGTTATTATTATTCACATTTAACGTGACTGGACTCCTTCAGCCTGTTCTACACATGAGTTACTTTAAACAGATTTTATTGAAAGTTTCTAGGACAAAAAACAACATTGTGGTGCTCAGAAGTACATTTTACTGATAAAACTTAAACAGCTTTTCTTAAGTTACATGTTGAACGCAGGGCTTTTTTAGTAGTTTGAGAGAAACATGAAGCTACGACGTGGTATTACTAACTCTGGGCTCGTTCCATGTCACCTCACTTAGCTCATATTATCATGACAGCTTCTATTAAGTTATTAGGAACTCGCAAAATCCAAAAACTTTGATCGCTGAGTTCAACACTTGTCCCTCTAAAGCCTCACCAGTCGCTTACTTTTACCTCGATTGGGCAACTCCACGAGATCCTGAGGATAATTTGCAGCTAAACAGTCATCGCTGAATGTTTTAAAGTAATCAAATTAATAACAATAAATACCTAGACAAAAAAAAATTAATATTTTACACTTTCTTGCAACTGAATTTTGATTCTGTGCTGCAGTAATATAGTTATTTCATATCATATCATATAATTAAGGGCCAGAAGCCTCATTAAAAACAGCTTTTAAGGTATTCTGACTGGAGGAGGATTATTCTAAACCATCTGAGTGTTAATATTTACTGCAGATATATTAAAAAATGACAAGGTAGAATATTACTCCTTCATCATTTAGTAACTAGAAATAGATATTTATAGATAGATATTTGAAAACAAAGCTGCCAAACAGACTTCTAAAGGATTCGTTTCATTTGAAGGTGAAACAAAAACGTTATCAGCTTGAATCTAGCACGACTGTACAAAAGCCAAACTCTGCAGCGGATTACGCGTCCGACTTTCTCGTGACCGGACACGCTAACTTCCCGGAGTCACAGCTGGTTGACTCACAACTGCTCAGAGCCGAGAACTCGTCATCGTCACGCAATCTCCCCAAACAACAGTGAATTGTAATTTTTACACGAAGCTAATGCTTCGAAAGAGCATGAAGACAAAAGACAGTGTGATCTGATGAGACAAAAAAAATTAAAAAATGTGTCGGGCCCTGAACTTTGCATGCTGACACATTTTAGATCATCAGTGTTAGCGTTTAGCTCGCTAAGCTACAAATGCTGTACATCTGGCTTTGGCTGCAGAGGCATCATTTCATTGTTTGTGTAGGTTTTGCAGATAATAAGTGCAGAACATCACCAGTTTTACCCGTGAAATAACAGGGTCAGAGGAAAGTTCATCAAGAAAACAAGCTGCCGAACACGTTTAATTCAACTCAGCGTGAGTGTCTTCCACAGACTGCCGGCCGCGGCAAATGAGCATCATTTATCAGCGTCACTATGAGAGAGGAACGCTCTGCTCTATCAGCTTTGACAGCCTTTATTCTCCCACTCTGTTCCAAACTCCATTCCTCTCTCTATCTGGGTATTTTTCTACCTTCCCCTTTCTCTCTCTTATCTCCCCTCGGTTGCCGTCCTCTCTCATCTCTCACTGTCTCCCTCCCTCTCTCCTGAGTTACTTTAAAAACAGTTGAGAGGGACAAACGGACTTTCCGTCGGGATCCTCTCGCGCCCGAGTTTGTGCCGAATGCTGACATCGCCGCGGCAACGGATGCTGTGATGCAGTTTTTTTGAGGGAAACGTAAACAAAAAAAAAATGAGACGTCAGAGGCCCGGCTGGGGATGAGCTTATAACGATTTGACATTCAGCGTGACGGAGCGGATCTGCAGTCACATCGGCTGTCTCCTGAAATGTATTTAGTGAGTACGTGACGGATGCATCGCTGTACGGCGTTTGTTTTTATTCCTTTATTGGATGTTATTGTTCCCCCCCCTGCTGTGTGGCGCATCTGTTTTGTCAGAACTCTCGGGAGGATGCTTAAACTCGATGATTCATTAGACACGCCGTGCGATGGAGTGGATGAACAACGCGGTACCTGATGATGTCTATGTGTCCGTTCTTGGCAGCCAGGTGAAGCGGAGATGTCCCGTTCGGGTCGGTGGTGTCTCCTTTTTTGGGCTCCAGCAAAGCGGCGCACATGTTACTGGACAGCAACAACTGGACCACCTGCACGCAAAGAGAACATCAGCGACGCGTTTTTCTGCGGATGCTCTAGATCAGGGGTGCCCAATCCTGGTCCTCGAGAGCCCCTATCCGGCATGTTTTAGATGTTTCCCTTCTTCCAACACACCTGATTCACATGATCAGGATCGGATCAGGATGTTGGAAGAGGGAAACATCTAAAACATGCCGGATAGGGGCTCTCGAGGACCAGGATTGGGCATCCCTGCTCTTGATAACGAGTAAAACCGCGGCTTCTTACCCCAACTCTGCCAAACTCGCAGGCCAGGTCCAGAGGTGTTTTCCCCGCGTTGTCCACAATGCACGGGTTGGACTGGTGCTGCAGAAGCATCTCAGACTGGAAAGACACAAAAAGCACATCAGATCTGTCCGCGTGTTGAAAAGAGGCCTGGAAAGGGCAGCAGGCTAACGCAAGCAGACAAACAATCATTCCACCAGGAGACAGAGTGAAACCGACAGTTGACATTTACAACCACGCTGTTAACTATAAATATTGGAACGGAGCATTTTCACCTTGCTTAATGCGTTTATATAAGTACTTTTTGGAAGACAACACTTCGACACGTCTCAAGTAACTTTCAGATCGTGCATCATAGAACAGAGCGATGGTGGGTTTTAGAAATACGGATGTTTGGTTGTAGTTTCTTCATGCAAGTTTTTTCTGTCCTCACAAAGTAATTCGTGTTAAACTCTCTAACCCGTTGTCTGTTCTTTGTTATTATAGTTATTTCTGGTCAATATCTGGCACTAGAATTTCCTTTGGGAACAACAAAGTTCTGTTTTCTTTCGGTAAACTCCTAAAAACTCATTCAAGCTATGTATTTTGTTTTTTCAAGACAATAATCTCTTTGTAAAATGACTTTTAAGCAGCAGGTGCATTCTCTAAAATGTGCACATCAACCCACCCCAACACTACCCGCTGCAGCCCGAGCACACCAGCTCGCCCATGACTCAAACCATTTTACGCTACGCGATGACAAGATGCTACGCTGGTGTAATTAAGCCATAAATGTTCAAGCCAGAAACTGATTCTAAAGAAGAATATGGACGCAGAACGCCGAAACCCTGCAAGTTGACAGGATTGGTTCCATTGGTTTGGTTCAAATCAAACCCCGGCTGTCTGTTCTTGTTTTTGTCAACATCACACCGAAGTTTCAAGGTGAAAATATGCAGCCATGGTGCTTATTTTGCTCACGATTTGTCTTCTGGCTTATAAAAATAAAAACATCATATAGACATGTTAACATGGCAAAAAATGTATTTAAAAAAAATGTTTAATTGTCCTAAAATCGGGAAAAGAATCTCCAGCATCATGGTGACATTTTTCACAAGGATAAAAAGACTGAAAAGAAAATGCGGAATGAGAAATTGCATTGCAGTGCAGCAGTGAAGCTAGCAGAACAGAGGCTAGCTGCTAGCCGCTGGCTATATGGAGTCATACTTTGGCAATTTATCTTGCATTTAAAGAAGATAAAGGAGAAAAAGATTAGAAAAAGATTAACAAGGTTGGAGTAATTAGCATGTTCGGCTAACTAGCAAAACTGCGGAAGTGGAAATTTTTCAAAAGTTCACGAGTGTTGTGATGTGTTTGCTAATGTTTTTAGAAACGATGGCGGCCATTTAATGCTCTATTTTCAGTTAATATAGTTAATATATTACCATTTTTTCTTTGTAACGTCATATCGTCTGAGGAAAATGTTCTCAACAGCCTCATCTTTTCATCGGCATTTCCGACGTTACGTTACCGTCCCATTAGCATGCTAAATGATTAGCCTCGGTTAGCGGCTCTAGTCATCAAACAGCGGTGTTTTCACAACTCCATGAACACCTAAAACTGTGTTCATTTTGTAAATTAATGTATTCCAATGTTCTCGAACGCAGAGCTTAGCAGCGCGGCTCAGTGAACAGCTAACATTCTTTGGACTTGTGAGACTCAACCAAACACAAAGGTCCCAGACGGCCTGCAGGTTCTGACCCACAACCTTCGTCTAGCTGTGGGGCGACACTGTTGCTGCGCCACAAGGATGAAAAGACATAATTATGTAATGCAGACACACTCGGTCGCAAAGAAACACACATCACACGCTCTCACATAATACAGGCTCAGTCAAAACACATTTTAACGTCTCGCTGTTCAAAAAGACGAGCAAAACACATTATCAGGGTCACGTCATTGCGCCTGTTGATTTCCATCTCAAAGTGCTTCTAACATCATTGTACGATTTGCACTTTTGACTGTCGTGAAAAAAGCACAATATGGTAATGATTCAGATGTGACAGGAAGCTGTTTACTGAGACAAATTGAGTGTACGGTATCTCTGTTACAAACAGTCGAGTTTTGCCAGTTTTTATCTCAAGGTGAGTTAAAAAAAGAAGAAGAGGATTTTCCCTGTTTAAAAAAGCAGCTTGTCATGTTACCACGACTTCAGAAGAGCGCAGCGGCATCAGGTGACAGGAAAAGACGAGTTAAAATGGGAGAAAAAATCCTTTTCCCCACCACATAAATGATTTTACTGTGCTTTCAGCTTCATAATGCTTCTTAAAAATAGCCCACATTAGGAGAAAACACAACGTTAGAGTCTCTCGTCTCAGGTAGAACCCCGTCTCCTGGTCATCTTTGCTTTTAAAGCAATTGTCTCATTATTTTGAGCTTCCTGTATGTTCTGTTTTTAATTTTGCTTATGATATATTTATCTGTCCGTGCACACTGGGAGCAGCTGCGGATTAAAGCTTTAGCTCCCGTTTGTTGCTCTGTATAAATCATAGATATTTAATCGAGTAGAAGCAGCGGTTCTTCTTCAGCTGTGGTGATTGTGAAAGCTCAGCTCGGCTCTTCTCTCCTCCGGGGTATCTTAGCTGCTGGAGTGAGTCGGCTGTATTGCATTGTTGTTTCTTTGGCAAGCCTGCAGCAGCACTGCAGTGTTTCCCCCCCATGTTATTATTTTTTTTCCCCCCTTTATAGGGAAAGCCTCTGAAATGGAATCTCTTCAGTTCATTTTGTTTCCGAGGACATCATGTGTTTTCTCGACACATGAAAAATGTTATGGGGCTATAAAGTGAGTATAGCAGGGACCACTGAAGGAGCTTATTGTGGGTATAACCCGGCAAGAACAAGATGTAGACGATGCTAGAGTTTAAAGTAGATGGTTCCAGACGACTTAATTCCAGGTAAAGCACAGGTGTGATGAAAAATACTATGACAATCCCATGTAGCTTTCTAGCTATGTTTGCGTTCAGCACTATAGTTTCATTCTGGGACTAAAGTAGAGTAACTGTGCTTGGCTCATAGTTTAAAACATCCTCATTTATCTCATACTTTTTGTTTCGGAGCCCAACAGTTGAGCCTCTACCTGAAACAGACGACAAAAAGCCCACCTTGTTCTGATTGGCCAGCTTCCGGAAGCCTCTCGACACCTTGTACTTGTGAGCATCACTTCATCCCGTTGTCTTACTAAACTGTAGCCTTACTAGGTAACATAATTTCTCATCCCCGATTGGAAATTTCTCAAATCCATCTGTACATATTTGAAAACGGATCCAGAATGGACGGCAGCAACATCCGCAGAAACAACGATGATAGCAAGACGACGCTGTTCGGCAACTATTATGCTCATTACCTGCTTATTGTGTGCTGGGGGATTTAGTATTTTTGATCACAAATATCTAACTAATAGGGTAGCATAGCCAAAAAATGTTATCCTGCCAAACAACTGTATAGTTACTCGCTACCCGGTCAATAATTTGTATGCTGGAGTACATTAAATGCCCATAATACTACTGAAGTACTTTGATTTGCAAGACCGTACACTTACCAAGAAGACCGTAGTTTGACTTTGTGGGTGTTTGGTGCCTGGAGCAGATAACGATATAAAGTAATCTGTGACCAGCTTGGCACGAAAGTATTAAAAAAAACGTTGGAAAACTAGTGTTCAGAGCAGCCTCAAGCCTCAGTTCTTGGCTCACAGTGACGACTCTCATCTACATTTACCCCATTATCTAAAACTTTGGCCACATTTAAAACAACGTAGGAGTTCATGTGTCCAACAGTTGCCTATTTACACATCCAGCAGACACAGGGCAACATTAGCATTCATTTGAAGTTGGGTTTCTGGGGGCCTGTGGGATGTAACTCTAATATTTACCGTCTTATTATCTTCGCCTTTGTCTGGCCCAACTCCCTGTATGGCTCTTTAGCTGCTAAACGCTCCGGCTGATGTTTTCTGGGCAGGTAGTTTGTGCAGTGGGCTGTTTTTGACTTGACACTCTCAGAGGGCTGAGAGTGAACGAGAGTATTACAGCTGCAAGCCAGAAAACTTACACCGAAGGATGTTAATACGGGCTGCAGAACTGAGAGGACGTGCAGACTCAAGAGGTAAATCTCAGTTGGTACGTCAGTTTAAGCAACACCTATAGCATCATATGTGGTCATTTTATCCATGATGGTGTAAAAATGTTGACTATAGCAGCTTTAAATGTTCCAACATTAAGTAATGTTTAGACATGTATTTAGCCTCGCCTACTTCAGAACTAAATATTTTTGTTATGTGAATCTAGACAACTACTAACATCTACAGTTGAAACCAGAAGTTTACATCCACTGTATAAAAAGACATATAACCTTGTTTTTTTTCTCACTGTCTGACATTAAATCAGACTAAACTATTCCTGTTTTAGGTCAGTTAGGATTACAAAAATTATTTCTATTTGCTAAACACCAGAATAATGAAAGAGAGAATTTTTTTTTATTACTTTCTTCAATGTCAGAAGTTTACGTAGACTAAGATGCCTTCAAACTAATTGGGAAAGCCCAGATGATGATATAATTAATCCAAAAGCCAGATTACAGTTTGCAAATGCACACAGGGACAAATACCTTAATTTCTAGAGACATGTCCTGCGACATGACGAAACTAAAACTGAACTGTTTGGCCTTAATGACCATCGTTACATTTGGAGGAAAAAGGGGGACGCTTGAAGCCTGAGAACATCATCCCAACTGTGAAGCACGGGGGTGGCAGCATCATGCTGTGGGGCTGTTTTTGTGCACTTTACACAATAGATGGCATCATGAGGACAGAACGTTATGTGGAAATATTGAAGCCACATCTCAAGACATCAGCCAGGAAGTTAAAGCTTGGGCGTAAATGGGTCTTCCAAATGGACAATGACCCTCAGCATAGCGCCAGATTAGTTAGAAAGAGGCTTCAGGACAACAAAGTCAATGTGTGGAGTGGCCGTCACAAAGTCCTGATCTCAGTCCTGTAGAAAATTTGTGGGCAGAGCCTTACAAACCTGACTCAGCTCCACCGGTTCTGTCAGGAGGAATGGGCCAGAACTCTGTGAAACGATTGTGAGAAGCTTGTGGAAGGAAACCCAAAACGTTTGACCCAAGTCATAGAGTTTAAAGGCAACGCTGCCAAATGCTAAGAAAATGTATGTAGACTTCTGACTCTGAAGAAAGTAATTAAAAATTCTCTCTCTCATTGTTCTGGTGTTCAGCAAATAGAAATAATGTTGGTAATCCTGACTGACCTAAAACAGGAACAGTTTAGCCTGATTTAATATCAGACGGTGAGAAAATAAAGGTTATGTGTCTTTTTATAGTGTGGATGTAAACTTCTCTCTGCTGTCACTCACCACGTCGTAGTGTCCGTGCTGCGCCGACAGGTGGAGAGGAATTTGTCCCTCATCTGATTGGCCGTTGACGGACGAACCTGATTTCAGCAGCATCTTCATCGGCTCCGCCTTCCCCTGCCAGGCGGCGTAATGCAGCGGCCGCATACCTGCACACACAGAAACACACACAGTCTGAGCATCTCCATTACATGTTATTGACTGATGGGTTTATGTACATGTGTGAGGGTCATGTTTCCTACATGCTTCTGTTTTCCGGTGTGTGTGTTTGCCTCTCACCTTTCTGGTCTCTGATGTCGACAGCAGCCTGCGACTCCAGCAGCAGAGAGATGAGCTCCAGGTTGCCGTTAAGGGCCGCATGGTGCAGTGGAGAAAACCTGCAAACACATCACGGGTTACATTTCCAGCCCAATATCTCACCATTCATTTAGTTTTTTTCCACCCTGAACGACAGCCTTTCGGATCAAACGATAATAAAGACCACACACACTGAAACACGCACGCAGGTCAACGATAATGGCAAAACTTAGCATGACAAATAGATTTAATAACAGGGGATTAAGGAGCCGACATCTGATGTGTATCTGCTGCAGAGCTGCAAAACAGAGCAGAGGAGGAGGGATGAGATGGAGAGAGATACATGCACAAGGGGAAAGGTATTATATTATGGAGAGCAGGCAGTGGGTGTGTGTGTGAGGCCAGAGGGTTTATGCTGAGTTGATGAGATTGATATGTCAGCTTTGATGAATAAGCGTGAGAAACGGTATGAGGAGGAGAAAGCATCACACGACCCGAGGACACGTACGAATGAAAGAGGAAAAATCGTCCCTCACACCTTGGGTCTGACTCAGACTGGCGGTGACATGTGTCGTCTCTCTCCTCGGCGTGATTTGCTGTTTACTGCCAAACACTGTCACCGATAGCTTCAGGTGGGCTCTTACTCCCATGAAACCGAGCTAGCAGAACTACGCTGCCCTTTCCACCCCGCGGGCCCGTGCATCGGGACTCGAGCTGTGTCTGTTTTTAAAATGCAACCGGATGACATTTTCAGAAGGTTGACACATCCAGTGCCGTCCGGTGCTACTAAATTTTTTCCAGCAGGTTCGGTGGCGTCGGTGCTCACTGACTCATTGTTGTGAGGATGCTCAGGATTAGGAGGAAGTGAAAATGTCAATTTTTTGCTGTAGCTTTTCAAATCTCGCTGTGGCCGCGGGACACGCGCGCTAATTGCATTTCGAAATTCTCCCAAGTGTGTCTTATCTAGAGAACCCTGGGCTGTTCGTTTTGACCTTGCAGTTTTGCAGCTGTTACTGTCTAAATTTGGGGGATGTTTTTTTTTTGAGGTGGAGATTTCAAAAAAACAGCCCGAGGCTTAAGGGGTTAACGGTGAAAAGTGCAGTGACTGGAGCTGTTATTGACATTCGCTCCGGTCGGATGTTTTGCACAGCAGGCAAGTTGAAGAGATCGTCATGTTTGCTTGATGGGAGGTTAAGCTTCAAGATAAATCTGACCGGGAATTTCTCGGGTACTGACCAACCTGCTCATCCATCTATACAAGGGAGGTTACACTTGCAGCTACCCGGAGCAAATAAACATGTAAGAAGATAAGCAAATAGAGTTGCTGCTTTTGTGTAGCTGTTCTAGCAGATCCATCCATCCATCATCTATACACCGCTTAATCCTCACTAGGGTCGCTGGAGTCTATCCCAGCTGACTCAGGGTGAAGGCAGGTTCACCTGGACAGGTAACCAGTCTATCACAGGGCTACACTTAGAGACAGACAACCAAGCACACTCACATTCACACCTACAGACAATTTAGAATCACCAATTAACCTCAGCATGTTTTTGGACTGTGGGAGGAAGCCGGAGAACCCGGAGAGAACCCACGCTGCATGAGGAGAACATGCAAACTCCACGCAGAAAGATCCCGGGTGTCCTCACCAGGCCACGAACCGGCGAGGCGACGACGCTAACCCCCTCTGCTCAACTCGCCTTTCACTATTATGGATAGCACAACTTGATGAGGTTAATCTTATTGCCGCATTGTGAAAGTGTCGGTCGTAGGTTTATACTGACGAATTTCTAGTCTAGTTTATTTTTAAAGGCGTCCTTACTTCACCGTTATCGCTCAAATGTTTGCACAGGCTCGAGGTCAACAGCAATAACAATTCAATCAGTTCGTTAGCTACGTCCAGCTAAAATTAATCCAGTCCTGCAATAAATGCCACCTTCAGGGAAGTAATAACCTTCAGTTTTATTGAAACCGCCTTAAAGAGATTTGATTCAATGTTAGAATCGTTTAGAGGCTGCAACTGAGGTGTATCATAACGAGGAGTGTTTCTAATATTGGGCTGCACGGTGGTGCAGTGGTTAGCATCGTTGCCTCACAGCAAGAAGATCGCTGGTTCGCGTCACCCAGGTTAACCCTGAATCCAAAACGGCATTAAAATCATCATTAGAGGAGGCACGATTTCTTGCAGGACTGTTATATTAGACTGTATTATTTATCACGGTCTGGTAATCCAGCAGTTGAGTGCGAATAAGTGAACCTCCATGTTTCACCTATATGCAGTGATACGATGCCACAATCAGCTCCAATAATCCATTTGAACGGGCAAGTTATGATCATTTAACACTGTTCATATCAGCATCTTGTGTTGTGGGACACGTTCATAGAGCTGATCTTGTATTTTACCATCCAGTTCTCCCGTCAGCCACAACTTACGCGTCCCTGCACGAAGGGATTCCAATGGATTCGACTGTTTTATTTGAAAATTAGCATTTCAGCGACTTGCTTTGGATTCTCTCTGGCAGACGACAGACTCTCGCTTTTCTTCAGGATGCTCATTTACATTTCGCATTATCCTCCATTGTGTGTTTCCGCTTTTCCGACGGGGAGAAAGGAGTGAAGAGAGTAAAAATAAAAATTAAATAAATCACCGCTTTAAATTGCCTCTGAGTGCAACTTTTTCGCGTGAATGATAACACAAATGAAACGCGCCCCGGTGTTTTTCCGCTCCCCTGAGAACGGGGCTTTCCTTGATCCCAGCCTGCGAACTGCTGCCATACATCATCATTAAAAAAGGTTGAATAATGATCCAAGCGAGGCAGCCGAGTGCACCTGTGAAATCAATATCATATTCTCTAGTTTACACCTCCGAAGGAGCCAAATTAGCTGAGCGTGACAGAAAAAAAAAAAGAAAAGAACGGCGGTTTCTGTCATCAAACTGCTGCACACAATAGAATTAAAGCTTCGTCTTCCTCCAGAAGAACTCGTCTCCTATGGATGAGCAGGTTCCTAATGTGTGTTTCAGGATTCAAGCAGAAATGCAAACTGTACTTTCTGACGGTGGAAGCTGATGGGAGATTAGTACGGTTGACAGAAACAAAATAAAATGTGAAGAAGTGCATCGAGTGAAGGCTTCAGATGCACCTAAAGCTAAATATAAAAATCAATGCAACCCTAATTCAATGTAATCAGGCTGTTTTGGGATGAGAAAGCTGGGACTGGATGGAGACCAGAGGCCGGATGGAGACTTGAAGCTGGATGGAGACTGGAAGCTGGATGGAGACTAGAGGCTTGATAGAGACTAGAGGCTGGATGGAGACTAGAGGCTGGATGGAGACCAGAGGCTTGATAGAGACTAGAGGCTTGATTGAGACTAGAGGCTGGATGGAGACTAGAAGCTGGATGGAGGCTAGAGGCCGGATGGAGATCAGAGGCTGGATGGAGACTAGAGGCTTGATAGAGACTAGAGGCTGGATGGAGACTAGAGGCTGGATGGAGACCAGAGGCTTGATAGAGACTAGAGGCTTGATAGAGACTAGAGGCTGGATGGAGACTTGAAACTGGATGGAGACTAGAGGCTGGATGGAGACCAGAGGCTTGACAGAGACTAGAGGCTGGATGGAGACTAGAGACTGGATGGAGACAAGAGGCTTCTCTGTGCACAATCGTCCAGCTAGCATCAACCATCATCTGCATGCGAGATGTTTAGGGATCATCAGGAAATTGTAGAGTCTGTTGCTAAGAACATGTGGCATTCTGGGTACAGTACAGGAGATGCACTGAATTCACACAAAGATGATTTTAAGCCTCATTCAGATGCAGATTTGTACATTATGAAAGCAGCATTCTGTTTATTTAAATGTGAAAAGTGCAATAAAAATATTTTGCCCTTTAAAATCAGTAAATAATTTGCGATAAATACTGCTGGAGTCAACACTGTAAAACCTGTTAGCTGGATCGTAATCAACCCTTTGAATTAAACATCACACGTAGACCATCGCTGAGGCTTCACGCTGCTTCCAACCACCAGACCCTGAGCGGCGTTCCCACCACGCATGTGCCGTAACCCATTTCTGCATCTCAGCAACAACTGCGTCGCCGTCGCGTCGCTCTTCCCTCCGGGGTTAAACGGGGATAGCGTTACACAATGCCGCGATAGGCTGAGTGGAACAGTGTGTGTGTTGTGTGTGTGTGCAGAGTGTGTCAGTGGGGTGCATGTATGGGGGAAGTAGAGGGAAGCCCTCGCTTTTGCCAAGTAGTAAAACCTGACATGCAATATTTATATCCTCCTCCTTCTTCTTCCTCTCGTTCTTATTCCACTCATCTCCCTCCTTCCCCTTCCTCAGCCAGGTGACAGCTCCTCCACAGCTCCTTCCTCTCCAGTCTAACCTCCTCTCATCTCGTCTCTTCCTCTCTTTCCCTCCATAAATCCTTCGCTGTCTTCCCATCTTCTTCCTGAGACCAATCCACAGTCGGTGTCCATCTTACAGCTCAATCATGTAATCTGTGGCCTTCAGGCTTCTGATGTCAAGAGCTCAATGCTGCATGTGTTTCAGGACTGACGACAAAAACAGTACAAATAAAAAATGTCCAGTTTGCTGTTATGGATCATCCATCATGTGTCATTTGGGTCATGTGTGTTTTTGCCTTATTCAGTTGTGACAGTAGAGTTCTACATAAGAGAGAAGTAACTCGCAGCAAAAGCTCTACACATGGCAGCATCTAAAGCGTTCTTTTCCCAACTCTTTATTTAAATTGTGGAATTATTTTCCATTTCTTACGGGTTATTGATCAAACCTATAAAAACTACATACAGTCGTGACTCCATAATCTGACCCTTAACAATCCTAAACCTTGCTATCCGACAGGTTTTTAGGAAAAACGAACTGAACCCATTAAAAACAGCCTTAACATACCGACAGCCTTGGATTCTGACTCCGACATGACATTTAATGTCACCAATCAGGATAACGCCGTATTATCTGACTGAACAATCCCACAGATTGGCTACGTTCACACTGCAGGACTTGATGCTCAATGAGGATTTCTTTGTGAGTTTGTTCACATT
>NW_007578785.1:251866-265587 GCF_000690725.1 Stegastes partitus
TTTAGCTTTTATTTAACAATAAAAACATAATTAACAAGAACAAGGAAACAGATGGAAAGTAGCTGCTGCTGTTCGTCTTTCAGCACCACGGAGGTGTGGAGGGCGAGTGGAGAGACAAACAGGGAGGAATAACACTACTACGGTTTGTTAATAGAAAATGTGTTTCATAAAAATATATTACTTTCTGTTTTACAAGGGCGAGAAGACAAATCAAGTCGGTTATGAATGTCGTATCGACTCTTTCTGACCAGGAAAACGAAAAAAGCCTTTGAATCAGCCTCGTGCATGAATCATTGGTCAATAATAGCATTTTACACACGATGATGAAGATACAGGAAAAAATAGAAACATGCGGCAAAGACAGCATATTGTTTGGCGTACACCATAGTTTCAGGGAGCTGGTGTCTTATTAAGGGGAGCTGCCTGGTTTGCTCGTAATTCACACCCTGAAAACAACACGTTCGACGGGGGGGAGGGTTTCCGTCGGACCGCTTCTTAGCCGCCGGCGGTCGCTTTCTGAAATCTCGTTATCAGGCAACCAGCAGAGACTCCGGGAAGCCAGAAAAAATTATCATTTTCACACTTCTGCTTATTATACGTGTAAAAAAAAAAACTAGGTAGCTTAGCTAACCAGCTGCTGGTAGGAAAAAATAAAATCCTGTAAAAATCACAGGACAGTAGTGGCAGCTGTGGTCACACGTGTTCTGCAGTATTTTTACTTAAACAGTTTAATACTCCATAACTGATTACAGCATAATAATAATAAATAATAGTTATATAGCACTTTTCAAGACACTTAAAGATGCTTTACAAAGAAGTTAAGAACACAACAAGACAAACAAACAAACACACAGTTTACTGTTTAAAACCGTCACTAGACTTTCCATTAATAAACTGTATTTATATTGTGTTGCAGCTGTAATTAGCATGAACTTTAACTGCAGGTAACTGTACATTAAAACCTTATTTTTCTTTTAAATGTAGAAACACTACAAACATAAACCATAAACAGCCATCTTTAACTTTTATGATCCAGAGATCCATTGAGATCGACGCACTTTTTTTTCAACATTAAAAAATACATAAACCACATAAAACAACAATAAAAAAAAAAAAGACAAGTCACATTTTTATAGATTGGTAAAATTATTTCAAAGGCTGCAATTAGTTAAAAAAACAAAACAATTATTTTAAAAAATGCAGTCTATTAAATATATATTTCTTGAAACCAAGGAATATTTATTTGTCTGTTAAATTATTTTCATGTAAAAATAAATTTAAAAATGACCTTCTCAGGGCATCAGTGTAAAGTCAGCAATGATATTTGTATCATAAATATATAATGAAACTTTTAATATATCTTATTTATTCTGTCACTGTTGCTTTTATTCTGTTTATATTTCTGCTCCTTATACTTTCTGACAACACACTGTTTATTTTTATATTTAGCTCTTTTTCCATTGCACTAGTTTTCCTTACACATATATTAATACTTGTATATTTACAGTATTTATTAACAAGTCACTGCCTCACTAGCTCTGGTTCTGTGTCCTCCAGGAGCCAAACAACAACATGTCGTTGCCAGATTGTGTTTTTGTGCAACGACAATAAAGAAAGTCTACATCTGTAGCTCTTTGTCTGACTGTGTTAAACGCTATAAGATGACACGTGTTGTGAATTGGCGCTGCATAAATAAAATAGAATTTAAATTGAACACTCATAGCTGCCAGTCCAAACAGTGCTCTGTTGAGTTTCTCCAACGACAGCCTGCTGGTATTGATCAATCTGGTGTTTGGCTCTAAAAAAAGATTTTACAGAAAATCAGTGCACTGGTGTCAGAACGTGTTTTTACAGCCGTTTAAATCTCTCGTAACTATTCCTTTAAAACACTGGGTAGCTACAAACGAGCCAGAGTAAAGCTCATGGAGCCGCCGCTGCATCTCATACGCCGCCCGCCGCACATCCGTTTCACAAACCAAACTCTCTTTTCTATCTCGGTTTTCCAGCTCCTCTCACCAGCTGCCTCTGTTTATTTATCTCCGTCTCTCTTATGATCCTCTCAAAGTCTTGCGCGTCACTTCTCCTTCCCGTCCCTCTGTCCCTGGATTTGTATATTTATATGTACAACTCGCTCCATCAGCCCTTCCCCCCATGTTTAGCGCACACACACACACACACACACTCTCTGTCACCTGTCACACACACACACATACAGTATACACGCCTCCGTACACAGACACACAGGCTTTGACCTATTTTCGGTAATGAGAGATTTCTTATGCCTTCAAGGCTTTCCAAAAAGCACACCGCTCCAACAATCACATCCTGGACAGAGAGGACGACGGGGGAGAAGAAGAAGAAGAAAGGACCAGTCTGTCTCATCACTCTTCTCTCCCATCTGCTGCTGTGCACTTCACACGCTTCCATGACAAACCTCATGTAAAGCGTCCATGTGAGCGGCTGCATCACGCTGTCTGCTGTCTCTGTTGTTTGCTAATCATGTGTCCGTCCTCCACTTTTCTGGCAACCACAAAACAAACATCTGATTCCAGGTTGTCAAAGAGCCGGTTTTGTAAGTAGAGAATTTCTGACAACAATTACTGATCATTTATTTTTGAAAATCACCTGAAATCACACGGTTCCTGTGTAATACTGATAATAATACAACATATCATAGTTTCATTTTTGTGGCACTTTCCTGAAACAGGTTCAAGATGCTGCACAAAGCAGACTTTAAAATACAGGAGATAAAGGCAGGCAGGCAAAACAAAAAATATATAAAATGAAATGTAAAAATAATGTTTAAAAAAGAACAAAAACATTCAGACCAACTAGTAAAATATATATATAAAAAAAACAAAGTAAAAAAAAACAAGAAATATATAAAATGAAATATGAAAATAATTTTTAAAATGCAAAGAATGTTTAAAAAAATTGTGAAAACCAATTATTAAAATATGTAAACAAAAAACAAAGTAAAATATAAAACAATAAATATAGAAAATCAATGTAAAGACAATTTTTAAAAATGTGAAGTTAATAAAAAAAACATGCAGATCAACTAGTAAAATATATATTTTTTAAAAAACAAAGTAAAATATAAAATAAATATTAAAAATGAATATAAAAATAATTTTTAAAATGCGAAGAATTAAAAAATATAGAGACCAAGTAGTGAAATATATTTTTTAAAAAACAACGTAAAATATAAAAGAATAATTATAAAAAATGAAGCATAAAAGTTATTATAAAAAATGTGAAGAATAAAAAAAATACATGCAGACCAACTAGTGAAATATGTTTTAAAAGACTAAGTCGAATATAAAAACAGCAAGATACTTCAGCCACATTAAAACTAGTTAAGGAAGGCCTTATGATACAGGAAAGTTTTCAGTCATATTTTAAAAGAGGACGAAACATTCTGAGGTCGCCTTGGAGGGATTTCCAGAGTTTGCAGCAAAGGAGCCTCCAGTCAGGAGGCGACATTCAGGAACCGTGTGAAGGTTTCAGCCCACAAGGAGTTTTAAAAAAAATCACAAATTTAAGTGGCATCTGGTTGTGCGACGCCTTAAAGACGCCCTCTGGTAAAAATCTAGTTTTATATCTTGTTAACATGCTCATAAAGTGTTTAATATAAGCTGGAAGACACATCAGCAGCATAATGAGCAGTCACCACCTGGACAGCCTCAGAGACAGACTCCAGAGTTTGAACGAACCGACACTTCCTGTGTCATTGCTCCATTTCGACATGTCTGGTTGGATTAGGCTAATATTAGAGCGTCACTGGTGAGCTGTGGTGCTCGAGCTGCAGCAGCGGAGCGGCGGAACGAGAAAGATGCCTGAGCTTCATAGATCAAAGCAGTCATTATTATTTCTAGAGCTAGAATGAGGGACTGCAATCATTTCTGTTCTAGAATTATGGGGGATGTTTCCGGCTTCCTCCCACAAGGTCCAAAAACATGTTGAGGTTAATTGATGATTCTACATTGTCCGTAGGTGTGAATGTGAGTGTGCTCGGTTGTCGGTCAGGGTGTATAGATAATGGATGGATGGATGGATGGATGCTTCGTTTACTTTCCACTGCGAAGAACCAGCGTCCCACCAGTGGGTCACTCATTAACAACAGCATCCACAAAACTCCTGAGCTAAAGCTTCCAAAGGTGTCAAATACACGAAGCTTAATGTAGGTTTGAGTTGTGCAAATGATGCACGCAACATCTACATTTGAGGATGTGTTTGTTAAATAAAACACACACATCTGAATCTAAAAAGACTTTGTGCAAAAGTGCAAAAACACGACGCAACTATCAAACGAGAAAAAAAAGGGACGGCTCGTGTTCAAGGATTTCTTTCAGCTCACCATGAAGATTTAAAGAAGCTTCACAAAAAGCTGATATTAATATTGTAAAGAGAGGCGGCGTGCTAAACTCCAAATGTTCAAAAATGCATCGGCTGCAGACGTGAGAAAGACAGACAATTAGAAGTCGTCTTGTTTGTGCCGCAATAAACGAGACGACTGTTTATTAATGAGCGCTGGTGTTTTATCTGTCTTTTATTCAGCAGGATGACGCCATGAGACAGAGAAGAATATGACTTTAACAACCTTAAAGCTGCTTAAAGAGGGAAAGTGAGAGTTTAGTTTGGTATTACACGACTTTCTGGTCTTCTTGGAGTCCACTGGGAGGAATTTCTCTTATGCACAGTGGTATGTGAATGTATTTCGAGCACGAGCGCTGCTGTTATGTTAAGGTTTGACATCTGTAGAGGAACCTGAGTGGACTCCCAGGAAGCAGACCTTAGCAAATCCTCACATACTCATGGAAGCTCAAAGGAAAACACTGGCCACTAGTTCTTAACATCAGCATGTCCGTTATTCAAATGTCTGATCTCATGGTGTTGGAATGTTGCTTTCCAACACACTTCAAAAATTGCATATTTATCATCTTCATCTGACAGTTTTAAATAGTCTTTAGGTGTAGGGACCACCAGTCGATCTATTTAGAGCACTATGTGCTAATAATGATGTATCTGAGCACCTTTAGTCTCATCTAGTGCCATCGTCTGATCGGTCCTAAATACATTCTGCGGCGCCGAGAACGAGCCACACAGCCTGAGCACACAGAACCACCTTCAGCCGGAACGAGGAGTCGTGCAACAGACGGCTCAGAGCTCTGATCTCGACGTCGCGGAGGAAATCTGGGATTACGTGCGGAGACAGAAGACACCGAGGCAGCCTGTTTATATAAAGTTAGTTAATGAATAAAAACGACTCGCGGAATTCATTTGAAAGATTCTTTACCTTTAAAATCGAAAACTCAAAGTACCATAAAGTATTTCCTGTATGTCAATATAAGTGTACAGACGTGACTCGATAATCCGACACTAAATGTAAAACCTTCTTTTATGTCGGATTGTCAAGACGGAGGTCGAGATACAAGGAGGGCTTGATGCTGAAAGGCTCATTTGTTGTTAATATTTATTGTATATAGTTTTTTATAATAGCGAGTGTATTGTTAGAGCACTACACATCACTGGATTTCACGCCTTTTTGACCGGTGCAATTGTGCACGTTCCAGCCAATTCCACCCCATGGCAGTGGTCCGAAGAGGTGGAAGTGTCCAGAACACACAGGCAGTACTTGGCTGCTGATGCTAGCTTAGTTAGCGCTCACACTTCTGTTTCCACCATCGGTGGCGGCGGGGGAGTGGCAGATACGCTCCACCGTTACCATCCATGTTCACTTCTGTAAACACTGAGCACGCTCACTGTGTGTGACGTCATCGTGTCCTCTTCTGCGCATGCGGGACACTTTTGGGTCGTATGAAGTTCACACAGCAGATCACATACAAGTCGCATTTAATTGGAAATGTGAACGAACGAAAAAAATTGGATTTCACAAAAAAATCAGAATGTAGCATTAAGTCCTGCAGTGTGAACGTAGCCAATCTGTGGGATTGTTCAGTCAGATAATACGCCGTCATCCTGATTGGTGACATTAAATGTCATGTTGGAGTCAGAATCCAAGGCTGTCGGTATGTTAAGGCTGTTTCTAATGGTTTCTGTTGGTTTTTCCTAAAAACCTGTCAGATAGCAAGGTTTTCGGATTGTTAAGGGTCGGATTATCGAGTCACGACTGTATTTTCACTAAAGGCTGTTTTCTTCTGGTATTTCTGAATCCCTCCCATCATCCGCCCAGGTGCGTATAAAGCTGCAGCGGCGCTCTCCTGTAATGTACTCTAGAGTCTCAGCGGGGATCTCCTCGTCAGGTTTTATAAGCACCTCGATATGCTCTAAGTGCTTTGTTGTTGTCACAACTCGGCTCTCTTGTGGAATAAACCGTCCTAACGTGAGCGTGCGACAAACCTTCCCTCCCCGCTCGTTCCTCTGCTGCCTCCATCGCCGCTCTCCCTGTTTTCCAATTATCCTAATAACACAAAACTACTGACCAGCGTTCCTGCTGTTTTTAATCACGGTGCAACACCAGCCGATTGACACCACTTATTTTGTGTACACACACACACACAGCAGACCAGAAATCTCTGACAATGAAAGCTGCCAATTAGGAGCTTTTTTTTTTTTTTTAGTTTTGTGTTTTTTTTTGCAGAGTGAGTTCATTATGAGTCTCCCAGCGACTGCCAAGAAGTGTAAATGAAGCTAAAATGAATATGCCGGTGCAGACTCATTAACTACATACGCTCATTATACACTAACATTTAACTTGAGCCATGCATTTGTATCAAAAACAATATTCATGACTTATTTGCGCAGCGGATAAACACATCAGCCGACACTGAGTAACACTGTGGGAGGAATTAGGGAGCAAAGAGGCAATAACAGTAAACACGCTAATTAGATTACACTGTTCAGTTTCACTTAGAGTGGAAGCGCTCCTCTACAAGGATTACTTTTAATCTTTATCTTTACAGATACAACTTTATTCGGCACAGTTTGAAGGCTCGGTTTAAATTATTCTCCGGAGGGCTGAGGCTGGAGTGACTCACACTGCGAGGAATTTGCATTTCTATCTGGGGTTGTTTCCTGCTGCACTGCGCAGACAATCATGTATCATGGATGAACCGATGCTGCGGGTGCCGGATTGACGGGGAAAGTGACGGCCACCGCCAGGATCTGGAGCCGCTCTTTGGCACAGATTCTCCTCCGCTGCAGGAAATTAACAATAAACCATCTGAATGTCTGGTAGCAGGCAAAAGTTTGGAGAAACCCACTCAGTCAAGGGTTTTTCTTTACGTTTTTGACAATATAGAACCAAACTGGAGATGTCAAAACTATTAAAGAACAAATATGGAATTTTGTTGGTTTACAAAAAAGCATTAGATTCCTCAAAGTAGCCACCTTTTGCCTCAAAAACAATCCAGCTTCATGAGATCGTCGCATGCCGTGGTCGTTAGTTAAGAGGTCAACTTCACCAAAAGCTAATCTGTCCTTCGGAATATGTTCAAGACCATCAGGGGTCTAGTCCATAAAACAGGTTTAACAAACTCTAAACCTGAACTTCTTTTGGTCAGGACCCGCGGATACAAGCGGCCAAAATGAGCTTCCTCCGCAGGGTGGCTGGGCTCAGCCTTAGAGACAGGGTGAGGAGCTCGGACATCCAGAGGGAGCTCGGAGTCGAGCCGCTCTTCCTTCATGGCGAAAGGAGCCAGTTGAGGTGGTATGGACATCTGATTCGGATGCCTCCGGAGAGACTTCCTCTGGAGGTCTTCCGAACACGTCCACCTGGAAGGAGACCCCGGGGCAGACCCAGAACCCGTTGGAGGAATTATATCTCTCAGCTGGCCTGAGAACGCCTCAGAAAGCCCCCAGGAAGAGCTGGAAAGCGTCGCCGGGGGGAGGGAAGTCTGGAATGACCTGCTCCACCTGCTGCCCACGCGACCCGACCCCGGATAAGAAAATGGATGGATGGATGGAACCTGAACTTCGAGTTGACCAACCCTTAGATGGGAAACTCAGAGTTTTAACTTCCAGAACAGCTGATCACAGTTAGTTCAATCGGTTTGAAATCCCTCTCTGGTCATCGATTAAACACCTAAAAATTCACCTCATCACAATTAGAAGCCTTTTTTTTTAATCATGAAAATAATCCGTTATATATGTCTGAGCAGGGAGCTGATTCTGATGCTTAGGTCCAACCCAGTAAATTGACAGAAGAATCAGAGAATCAGGTCTTCATGTTGACCTCCGCGATCATGTAAACCCAACGGAGATGGTCTGGGATGAGTTGAAGCACAGAACGAAGTACATGGGGGAACTCCATCAATACCGCTGGAGAAGCTCCAGCAGACAAATTCATGAAGCGGATTGAAGAATGAAGATTGTATTAAAGGAATTACCAATAAAGCATTTAATTTCATATTGACTTTGTCTTTTTATAAACGCACTGCAAACCTCGGTCTTTCAGTGTGCCTGGGAATGTCGGCTAATGAATTTCTCTAAAAAGCACTATACAGGGCAGTGTGCTGTGTACATTAATTAAAATGAGTGAAGCGCAGCCACACAAAGCATTTATTACAGCATCAATCATAAATGAGCCGCATTATGCTTGTAAATTGCGAACGATGGCAGCAAAGCAGCTTTAAATTGTACTTGAAATGTGGCTGCCGAAGAAGAGAGACGCTCATCTTGAAGGATACAAAGACGTAAAAGCCATGTTTCTACCAGAGGAACCAAGAACTAGGTTTAGTATATGAACAGCCTATTTGAGTTAAATGGTTGTTTTCAATAAATTGCCTGCTCACAACTTTTGGTCTCTTGTTCCTGTTTCTTCTTTTTGCATTTTGAAGCTCTACTTAGAACCTTCCTAAGGTCCAACAGTGCAAAATGCAAATTCATGCAATTTTTTTTAACTGGTCTTAAGATTTTGATCAGGAGTGTATTTAGTAAAGCTGCCATACAACACCTTCTGTCCTTTCCCCAAACCTTCATATGCAAAAAGAAAGTAAGAAGAGGGCTCTGGGAAAGATCGCTCCCTATCTTCTTCTCAAGTACGGTTCCTAAATGTGGCTCTTCCGTTTCTATAGTTTCTGTCACTGTTTGTCGACTGAAAAGCAGCACAAAATCTCCTTGGTGTCCAGTTTGGTTGCTGTGGTGATTGCAAAGTCATCCATTCATCGGATCATGCATTGAGTTATCTGGAAAGAGCCAATGTAGCCTTTATGGTACAGTCCTGCAAAAGGTTTCCCTTTGAGAAGCATGAGTGGCGTATAAAGCATACTTTATTGGTCATTACACGCTGTTCAGGTTCTGGGTAGCTTCTTGAGAAAGACTTTGAGACTTTTAAGCACCTTTTAAAAAGATATTCTCTGGATATCTGAAGTCAGGGATGTTTTCAATAAATAAATTAGACAAACAGATGATTGTGAATGTAATGCGGTTGTTATACATTTGCTTGCGAAAGTATTCAGATCACTTTTTGCAACTTTTATTGTGTTTCGATGAATTACTGAGTGCAGTTTGTTGGGCAAGAATGGCAATGTCATCAGTTTTTATGACAATAATGTGTGCAGCAAAGAGTGAAGGGGACTGAGTACTTTCACAAGCAATGGTTCAGTCACTTCAGAAAGTATTAAGAAACCTTTACTTTTATAGCACTGTAAATTGTATTTTATATGAATAAAACTGCCATTTTCCTCCATCAGTCTCCACTCAACAACCCATAATAACCCCTAAAGTGAAAAGTTATGTAGAAATGCATGCAAATTTCTTAAAAATCTAATCCTGTCAGGACAAAAACGCTCTATAGATCTCTGCAATGAAACCGTGGTGAGGCGTAGATCTTGTTGAGGGAATAAAACTATTCAAATCTCTGAGTGTTCCCCGGAGCACAGAGGTCTTAATAACTGTGAAATAGGAGAAGTTTGAAACCACTAGTTGGCCGTCCAGACTAACTGAGCAGGAAGTTCCTTGGCCAGTGAGCAGACAAAGAACCCAACAGTGACAAAGCTACAGAAGTCCTCTGCAGAGATGGAACACCTGGATGACCATCTCATCAGCACTCCATTAGTCAGGCCTTTTAGGTGGAGCAGCTCAACGGAAGCCAGTCTGAGTAAATAGGAACATGAAAGCTAACTTTGCATTTTCAAGACTCTTGACTACATGAAGAAGTTGAACTCCAAGCACTATGTCACCTGGCGTTGCTCATCTTCTGGTAAATATACCATCCCTATGATGAAGCATGGGAGTGGCACCATCATACTATGGCTTCTCAGAGGAAAAGACAAGGAGACAACATGATGCCTTGTCAATTTAATATGCAATCAGTACCACAGTAAAGTATGCAAAAAGTTGGTCAGAAAACTCTCTGAAGTAACTGTATTTATTGATGCCACAAGATCAAAGATTAAACATCTAATACCAGTATATAATATTACAATTAAATTACAACATGTTAAAAACTGCACTACTGTCTGTGTTGAATTGAAACGGGAAGATGCTATGTAGGGAAGCCAGACGACCAGCTGGAGGTCTGAAGAGAGCTCTGCTGGAAGAACATAATGGGCTGTTTTGTGGCAATAAAATTGAAATATATTCAACAGGGTCACCAAGGACAGGATGAATGCTGATGGCAACAGCTGACTAATTTCATATTTTTGGCCTTTATTCTGGGACAATGACGTCTGCTGCACACTTGCTCGCTTGCTGCTGAAATATTTATTTAATTACAACATTTCTGACCGTCCGACCTTCACTCGTATTTTCTTAGCTTGCCATTCGATTTTTTTTTTCTTTCTGGGAAGGTATTTCTAAAGGAATAATGAACCTTTTTGGAACAATTTGTCCTTTTGTCACATCATACCCGAGCTAAATCGGCAAGGCAAAGTCGCGGATGCCTCCGACAAAGGAGGAAAAAATTCAAATGGAGAATTTGACCTTTACTCGAGCATCAATCTCTGGGTTTAAAGCCAATACAGCAGAGCCAAGAGCTGTAATTCCTTGAACGTCCACTTGAGGGTGACTCCAAAAGTGAGTCAATACCCATAGACGCCCATGTTAAAATGGGCAACTTTTCAGCAGAAATAACCATGTTTACAGCCTCATACAAAGAGAGGTTTTGGTCTTTGGAGCTAATTTTTTTATTTATGTCGACTGTGAGGTGGATGAATCTTTATATGACTCACCTGTTTACATTTTATTAAGGCTACAATTAGGGGCGTGGCTGCATTGGGTAGCCATTATCGGACAGGCCTACTTCAATCACACTTGATCATTTTTGGATTAGCTTTGAGTTGGAAGGTCACCACACTGAGTCTGCAAAACCTATGGGTGACATCAGAGAGGGTCCATCCATCTTTAGATACCGTCAATACCTTTACCTTAATGAAGCTCTTTCCATCGAGTGCATGCCAATCCCAGGTTCACCCTCGTGTTATCTCAGCTTCCATCACTCTCCCATCTTGCTTTCTTTGCCTCCTTTACCAACTCGGCTTTTCAAATCAAACCTTCATTTTCCCGTGAGATTTTGGACGGAGTGTCTTGGCTAATGGGCGGCCAATGTAAAGATGGTGTAAATACTCTATAGTCAGTAAATTAAGCAATCAACATTCACTTCATAATGATAATTAAAGCAAAAAACTTGTATTTTGCCACTTTATTTGCAACATGATCAATATATAAAACAGCAGATACTATGGTTTAAGGTAACATCAGACATATTTTGACATATTAGATCTTACAACAATATATGTATAGTCGTCTTTTTCTTCTGTCAGTTCTAGTTGCCAGCGCTCTGAATTCTCCCCGTGGGTCGATTGCATATAACTAATTATCCAATTTCACACTGTGAACCTGCTTTGTTTCTACCCAGCCTTTAGTCAAAAAGTAAAAAAAAAAAAAAACAATAAAATGCAGCCAGTCTCTCTGAATGTTCTCTGTTACATAATGAAACCAGATTGCATGGATGCGGGCCACAGTTCGCCATTTGATGCTTTGTTTATTGTTGTTCTGTGTGTTTTAAGCAGCGACTCACGAAACAGGAGCTCGCAGAAGGCACGTAACCACATGCTGAGCACACGCGAGGCTTTTTAGCCGTAAAAGAGGTCAGGAGACGTACATGCAACACCTATAATATCATGAAACCACGCCATTAATGCTCTCATACGAACATTCTGGTTTGTGCTTCTGCTGAGTGGTATGTAGGGTAATCCTCCAGCTTTTAATACTATAGAGACACAAGTGATAATACAGCTTTTATATGAATGGGAGCAAAGACAGGGAGGGGGGAGAGAACGCTGGGATGGATGCTGAAAGGGGAGGCGAGCGATCGTGGCAGTGGGGATGGAGAAAGTGAGGCTGGGAAACAACAGCAAATGATAGTGGAGGAAAAATGAGGAAAACTCACCCATCTGTGTCCTGGAAGTTGACATTCACTTTCTTTGCAGAACCGAGGAGCTCTGAAACACAAATGAAAGGAAACGCCGGTTGAGTGTTTGCAGCCAGTAAAATGACAGTAAAAGCCAGCTGATGCCTTTTGACGTTTACTAAATGATTCCACTATGGGGGACAAGTGCTCCTTTTTTTTTCCATCTTCAGAGCAAAAAAAATCCCCAAAAATTCACTTTTTCCTCATTCATCTTTACTAAATGGAAGCAAATATGTCATTCGTTATGAGTCACATTGTCGTCACATCTCAAACGAGTTCAGTGAAAGTATGTATTTGTCATTCTGAGCATTATTCAGAGCACGATTGCTGCTGCTGTGTGTGGTTGTGCAAGAAGTGAGGTGCTATAAAACAAACCCAGCGTTAAAGATCTACAAATAGATATGACATTAAAAACATATGAAATGTGTGAACAGTAGCAAAAATGTGCAAATTTGCAGTTTACTTTCCCACAAATCTCCCCAAATAGTTACTCAAGGCAGAAAAAAATGGCAGACAATTTGTCCAGCTCATCACAAGAAAAGCACAGATAGCATTTATGGTACAGCCAAATAATTACTGTTTTTAATTAAACAGAAAGAAGATGAATCCTACAGTAGAATATCAGAATCCCTTTCAAACTTGCAGGCGTTATATGTGTCTGTAAATTCAGATTTACTTAGATTTTATTGTTATCCTTTAGAGAAAATGCCCTGTTCTTTCATTTTCTGCACATAAATACTTTAACCCTGGGTGACAATGCTGAAGCTATTTTCAGTAAACTTGGTTTAATTTTCTTTCCCCAAACCACTTTGTTGAGTGTTATTTGATTATGCACGTAAACTTTTATTGCTGTTGTTTTGTGGTGAGTTTAACTTAAAGAGCCCATATTATCCCCACTTATAAGATCTGAATTTTATTTGGGGGGTAAATTCTTATACTGTACATTGCTGCAGCTCCATTTCTCATACTCTGTCTGAAGCACTTTGTTTTACTTCCCGTCTCTCTAATAAATTCCTCTCAACAAACCCAGTCCGTTCTGGCCAAAGCAACAATGGCTACGCACCAAATCAGTGAGTTTAGGCAAAGCAGCTCTAGTGATGAGATGATGGCGCTCATTCATTGTTTTAGGGCCAAACTGTCCACGATGCAGGTGTTTGTTCCACTGTGATGTCAATAAGTAACGAGAGGAAAACCTGGACTTTGTAGGTGTGCAAATCTTATACATGCAAATAAAAGCTATAGGACACTAGAAGAAAGGGAAAACCTTAGAAATCATAATACAGGTTCCTTAACAAAAGTGCAGAGCCATGTTAGCACCTCTGTGAGAAGATACAGATAATGCTAA
>NW_007578785.1:266175-269863 GCF_000690725.1 Stegastes partitus
GGAATTCAAAGGGAAAAACAACTAAAGTCAACAACTAAGCGTGCAAGACACATATGACTACTCAGGGTAACAGATGTCTCTATGCATCTCAAAGTTAATCTGCTTGTTTACACCCTCATAAAACCCTACAAATGGAAGCGTGACCTCACACAGCCACCGGGAAGAGATTCTGAGAAAGACCATTCGTACGACAATTCATCATGTGACGCCGGAGGCCCCAAAAAAGACATTTCTGCCGCAAACAATCTCTGGAAAAGGAGTAGCTGTAAAAAAAAAAAGAAGCTGAAAACACACCACATAACATCAACTGGAAAGCTTCTAAGAGCTGTATCATTATTACGTTTTATCCCATTTACTGTGTGTCAACGGGGAGTCGGTCAGTCTTGGCGAGAGGAAGCAAGCAGACCGGCGGCTTTCAAAGAGAACAAACAGGGCGCCATCCTTGAGCTCCACGATCCATTTCTCTGATCTCAGTGATTCGCTCGCTCTCCGTCGCAGATCAGAGGCCCGGAGTGTTGTCACAGGTGAGGTCGATCGCCTCTTTCATGACACGACTAATTAGAGGGCCACACACACAAACACACACACAGCAACACACACTCGTACGTATATAGATCCTGGAGCGACTTAATAAAGGAGAAAGGAAGTTCGATTCAGGTCGAGTAGTTCACGCTGCTGACTTGAAATCGCACACACACACATGTATGCGCACATACAAGTGTAGGAACACACTGAGTCCACATTCTGCTGCTCTCGCCCTCATTATTTTTCATTTTCTGCCCCCTGTTTTTATGTCTCCTGTTAGCTGATGATGCAGAACTGAGGCACGGCAAAGATTTCTCGCTCTATCCCTCTATCTATACGCACACACAGACACACAAACACACACACATTCCCTCTAGGGTGCAGGAAACAGGACAGTCCCTCCATTGTAGAGGAGACAGCTCCCAGCGCCACTGGGAGAGGAACATTGATTTCCTAAGAGGCTATTTCTGGCTGCTAAATGCAGGATTCACTCTCTCTCTCACACACACAAACACAAGAGCTTTCAAAGGCCAGATCTACATCCTGTGTGTTGTGAGTGCGCCATAGATCTTGATACATATCCACTAACACGCATTAATACTAAAGTGCGGTGAAGTTGTGATAAAAGCGAGGAAGGCTTCAAAGAGAGCGGAGATGCAGCTCTGCCTTTTTTTTGTGCTTCACTGATAAGCGCCGTACAATGACTGACTTCTTCCCAAAAAAAAGACAAAACACACACACACACACACTCTAGGCTTTGTGAAATCTTCTCCATCTGCTCAGCAGCCACCAACCGCGACCTTTAAACCCCATAACATGATGGCTGCCGGCCATCAACTCTGACCCCCCGTCTCTATGTAGCTCTGTTATGTGACAAGAAAACTGGACACACCCGACGAAGCAGAGGGGAAAAAATCCCCTGTTTAAGTCATAATATCTTTGACAGACCTTTGTGACTTGGAGCATCTGCTTTTCACTAAAATCCACCTTGTGTACGGTTCGTTTTCTGCAAGATTTTACCTCGAGTCGCCGTATCTGTGATGTCCTACATTTCCCACAAACTGTTTCGAGCCTTTCAGCAGATTTACCATCGAAATTCTTGCAGTCATAGACGACAGAAGGCCATTGATTTTGTCAGAGAGTTTTGCTTGACTGTTTAACCACTTAGCCGTAAATTGGTGCAAATGTCTCCTATTAACTGGTTATGGTGTCCAGCTGTCCAAGTTTCCTCACTAGTTGGCTAAATTTGTACCAGCAGCAGGTTTTGGAGGGTTAGCGAGGTCAGGCTAGTTGACGTAGAATCATCTGCCACCAACTGGATAGCCACCAGTGTGTTGGTGGGCCGATATAACAGGTGAAATTGATGCTTTGTTCTAAAAAGAAAGTGAAAGTTAAGGGCGAGTCATCGAGGTACAACATCAGTGAGTGGCATGAAGGAACTAAACACTGCAGTTAAGAGAGTATCCAAGACAACACCGACCGCAACACGAGGTTAATAGTTGACTGATGCTGATGTTGTTACATGATTTGATTTGTTTGCTAAACCTCCAAACCGATTTCGTTGATCATATCATTCAATTGATATTTTCTGAAGCTTTAAAGCATTTGTGTCCGGGCCACAGAGTCGTGTACAATGTGAGTTATTGAAAGTTTAGTCTAAATGAATGACTGAACAGTGCTAATAAAAGTTTGTATGGTGGTAGAATGACAACTTAAGAACACTCAGATTTAGTTAATCAGAGGCTCGAACCCAGAAACAGTGTCAGCAGAAGGCAGATAAATCACATCCTAACAAACGGACATCTACTTCATCCATCAGAGGGTCAAAGGGCAGCTGGATTCGAGCCAGGCTGATACTACGTCCTTGACAGGTAGTAATCATAGGGCAATACAGACAACCATTCATGCTCAATCTCCCTTTACTAGGAATAGCAGATTTCTAATTATTTAAACCAAAGGAACTCTTTGCGCAACTGTTTTATGGGACAGAGATGTAAGAGAGGGATTAGCATATCCCAAAGAATAAAACTCAGACTCCAACCCTTAGCAAATTCTGGTAGATTAATCGTAGCAACTGCTTGAGTTCCTTGAAGACGTTTCACCTCTCATCCAAGAGGCTTCATCAGTTCTGAATGACTAGTTGGGAGTTCCAGATACTAGTCAGTCAGAACTGATGAAGCTTGAAACGTCTTCAAGGAACTCAAGCAGGTCCAGTTGCTACCATTAATCTACCAGAATATCCACGACCTGGATGACTGAGAATCTTCACAGGCATGACTCTTGGCAAACTTGTGACTGCAAACTAAGATCTTCACAACAAATACCTGCACATCTGCCGCAAACTTAGTTCTTTTGTAAGGAAGGCCTTCCGGTCCTCGGCAAGGTGGCTAAACTGAGACTTCTCTTCAACTAAACACTCACTAAAGAAATCATGAGAGAAATTTTCCTCATCAAGATAAGAGTGCCAACATTCATCTTTCTCCAAAAACACAAACAAAACACAACTTTGCATTCTGCTGTCTTCATTGAACAAATTGGCCTTTCTGTCTTCTCCCTAATGGCTTTTTCCTGTTTGGCATCAATGCAAAATGGTGAACGTTTGATGCAAAGGGCTGCTGACGAAGTTGTCAGCGTAGCTTTGGCTGAAAATCAGTCTTTTTAACAAAACAAAATGAAAACGGCGCTAATGATCACCAACAGCAGGATGCAAGAATGCCAAAGTGGGTTCTATGGAATCCAAACTCTCGGTCGTAACACATGATGGCTCATTAATATTTCAGTGTTTTTACTTTCAGACTGCATAAGCACGGCGGCCAGTAATGGGACGTCTGCAACGCGCAATATTACAGCCCAACCGGACGAAGCAGAAGGAGCTCGAACCAGCACAACAACAAGCTTTAGACGGTTTGGTCGGTTGTTCACGGGGCAAAATGACACGATTAATCATCATCAGCAGACAGTTTAGAGACGACGGCGCGCAGTATATAACTGAGACATGGTGCGAATACATCCCTTGTGTGTGTGTGTGTGTGTGTTTGCTGCTCAGACATGCAGGACAGCATCACAGCAGACAGTCATAACAAACAGTGCAACCATGGTTATAGAGGCCATAACAGTCCACACCCACAGAGCTGCAGTCGCATTGCACACACACACACACACA
>NW_007578785.1:270993-273702 GCF_000690725.1 Stegastes partitus
GAAAACTTGCATAGTTCTCATTATCCATGAATCTACAAGAGAGAAAATATCATTTATCACTATCTAAGGATTCCTGAAGAGTTCTTTTAAATTAAACTTTATTTAGACAAGAGTTTGTTGACATGAAGCTGTTTTACTTCACGTTTCTGCTGAAAATATCGGAACTTTTTAAATATGTTTTGCAGAAAAACTAAGTTGTGTTCTCTCTACTTCTAGCCACGGTTGTGCCGTTTCCATCGAGGTGCAGGACTTTATATTGTGGTGAAAAATGAGCCAACAGCGAGTGAAAATGTGACGGTAGCGAATAGAAAAAACAAACTTCTGGGAGTTCAGAGATCGAGATCTGAGAACTAGACTTTCCCACAGAAGCCAAACTTCTGTGAAACCGCTAGAGGCGAGCAATCTTCTAAATCAAAACAAAACCGAGAAATGAAAATCAGTTATTAAAAAAATGAAGAAACTCAATTAAAAACTGTTGAACCTTCTGGGATTTTGTTTATTTGTGTGCGTGCCAGTCAGGATGCTGCCTTTAGTAACAAGATAAATCCAACAAAAATAAGAAAAACAGCAGGAAAAATGTAATATATTTATGTGTATACTTGTTATTATTTACACTGTGTACCTGGTCTGACTGTAGTTAGCACCACAGTCCACTCTGCCTGGCTTTTCACACCCTGCCGCCTCATCGATCGCCGTCTGTTAACATGCCCCAGTAAAGGTGGAAGGTCAGAGAGCGCTCGGAGGCATTATGGGTTTTTTAATTGTGCTGTCTGACCATGAGCGAGTCACTGAAGGTAAAAGAAGAGACAACACAGTTCTTCAGGGGGGATTATTCTCAGTCTGCTGATTCTCTGTTTTCTTCCCCGTGGCAAAAAAAAAAAAAAAGGTCTGATTTTATCCTCCTGAGAGCGGAAAACGGGAACAGTGTCACTGCTTTTCTTAATGCGCTGCTCTCTTATGTAATACTGGATCTCGGAGAAGAGTGAATCCAGCGGAGAAAGATGACTTTTAAACAAGGGAATTTATTGTTCTATTACATCAAACACTGTTTTATTACATTACAGATAGGAAAGCAGAGGAAGATTCCCCCCCAGCTTTCAGCTCTTTCTCCTGCCTCGTCTTATTTCCCTTCCCTGGCAAGCGAAGGTGGAAAACAGTGAGAGCAGACCTGTTGTCTTGGCCCTGATCGATCTGTCCCCGTCTCCCCTCCGACTATTTCCCTCTTTCACTTTCTCATGCCGTACCCTTTCCTCCAAAAGGTCTGCAAAGGCGACAGCTCTCCTTTTCCCTCCTTCTGTTCCTCGATTGAGGCGCACTTGCCGTCCTCGTGCATCTATCCTGCATTATTAACATTCGCTCTTTGTCTCTTGAACGTTACTCGGCGGAAGTGTTGTAAAACTACAGTCTCATTGCGGGTTAACCTCTACTGGCTGGTTTAAAAAGCCAAACCCAAGACACGTCTCTCCGTCGACCTTTGAATAATCGTATCCACATTGTGTTTCTCGAGCGCCCACCAGGATGTTCCATAGTGAGGCGACTATAGAAGCAAAATGCAATTCGGTGCTACGGCTGAATAATTGATGGTTTTGACTCAGTCGCGTCTGTGTTTCTGCCACAGCAGGCAGGTGGGTTTTTTTCAACTAAAAAGCTGCAAAACCACATCCAGCTCCCAATGACAGAGCCACCACATTAACTAGCTGATAGTAAAGTAGATAGAGTACGCAGAAACCAAAACCAGAGCAAAAAAGCAAAGAACGTTCATCAGGTGGCCAGAAACCCGACTTCAAATTGCCGCTAATGTTGCTTTGCATCTGCAAGAAGCACAAAGTTGCCAAAAATTAGTTTTAATAATTTTGTCAACAGTCACATTTACCAACTCCGCCCTTTTATGAGCTTTTTCAATTTGTGCATAAAACCACCTGCGGGGGCTAAAAATTCATCTCAAAATATTGCAAAAAATTATATTTTTTCACTTGGTATTAAAATAAAAGTTAAAACAATCTGTCTGTGTAAATGTCTCATGTTGCAACGTGGACACCTGCAGCTTACAGACGAGTGCGGCCTGTACATGCAAACACCTTGTTTTCTTTTTAAAGTTAGTGGGTGTGGCTTATATTCAGGTGCGCTCAATAGTCCGGAAATTACGGTATACAGTCGTGACTCGATAATCCGACCCTTAACAATCCAAAAACCTTGCTAAGTTTTTAGGAAAAATGAACGGAACCCATAAAAACAGCCTTAACATACCGAAAGCCTTGGATTCTGACTCCAACATGACATTTAATGTCACCAATCAGGATAACGGCGTATTATCTGACTGAACAATCCCACAGATTGGCTACGTTCACACTGCAGGACTTGATGCTCAATTCGGATTTTTTTGTGAAACCCGATTTCTTTGTGAGTTCGTTCACATTTCCAATTAAGTGCAACTTGTATGTGATCTGCTGTGTGAACTTCATACGACTCAAAAGTGTCCCGCATGCGCAGAAGAGGACACGACGACATCACACGCAGCGAGCATGCTCAGTGTTTACATGTTAGGAAAGTATTTCCTGAAAAATTACACATTTTGTTTTTTGGTCGAGAAAAAAAAGTCATACTATAGCATGTCGTTTTTCGCAAAAAAGTTCACGTCTCAGAATGTCGTGAAATTGTGTCAGGATGTAGTATACAGTGCAAATAGTGTAATGCATGTGGTAGAAAACA
>NW_007578786.1:0-17119 GCF_000690725.1 Stegastes partitus
GCTAAACCCATCCGGTGATTAAATTTAAAAAACAATCAGCACATAAAATGATGGTGAAAACATTTCAGGTAGTTGCAGCTCTGAATTACCATCATATCCCTGAGACCTGCTGCTAATGAAAGAAAACAGATGTAAAGGCCAATTTAATTATCAATAAAACTGCAAAAACTAGAAACTTTATTCTGAATTATGTGTTTTGTTTTGCATTATTTATCATGAGCGACAAAATTAGAAAAACAGAAGTCATGACAACACTTTGATTAGCAATCATACCATTTATTCATTTTTTATTTTCAAAAAAGCACAAACATAAAAAAGGAATATTTGAGTAAGGCAGTTTGTACATCAGTTTGGTATGTTCCATCGTCTTCTCGCGCTCAGCCAGAAGAGCATCTCTGACTAGAAGAACATGAAGCAGAAGAAGAAGCCGGACCTCGGTCCTTCCTGTGCTCATGTAGATCTATTCATTACTGCATTAGAGAAGGTTTCTAATGTCTGGATGCATCATCACTGATGACAGTATTCCAACATGGCAGCACATGTTTAAATACCCACTGGTGGCAAAACAACTGTGATGATTTGTGTTTTCTGAAAAGCAACATCCATGAGTAGCTTGACTCAGTGTGTGGAGATGAGCGGGACTGGAATTAATACCAAACTCCTCCAAAGCCGAGGCTGCTTATTTTCAAAAAGGCGACTTTTTGAACCGCAACACGCTTTGAGTTCATTTGTGTGTCAATAAATTCACCACGTTGTCTTCTCTAAACACACAAGCTCGACTAAATCATCGACGTACGCTACGTTATTCCATGAAAGCAAAATAAATCATTTGGCAACAGACGTGATCTACCCGATAAGGCAGATAAAACATTTAACGCTTCTCCTCGTTATACAAAATGAGTGTGAATTCAACTCTCAGTCGATTGACGTGGTCGTGAAGGTTCGTCTTTCTGCTGCAGGTCAACATCTGTGTCGAGGATTAGTTGTGAAAATCCTACAGCAGGAAATTAAACTCAGGTTTCATATAAAAATTACTGAATTTTCCCAGAAGACAGACAAAACAAGTACAAAAGACGGGTATGAAATGCTCGAGAGACAACTCAAAATCTCAAAAAACAAAAAAAAAGGGATCATGCAAACTATAGAACTCTTTAAAACCAGTTAGATTCTCCATTTACAAAAGCAGACATCATGTTACCAGCGAGCCCGTCGACCCTGTGAGCAGTCGCTTTAATTTTGGTCGAGTGGGGATTTTAAATTATTACTCAAAATAATAACAAAACAAAGCGGATAATGTTTAATCCTAGATTATGTTTTTCTGTTAAATAGTTTAAAAAAAAAAGAGAGAGAGAGAAGAATCTGAGCACATGTTCTCTGGGTGTTTTTCCTGAAAGTACACAGAAAATGTGCCTCCGACAAACAGACGGAAACCCGCTGAGAGAAACACCAAAGTGGGATTAATCAGAGCGGTGGTGGAGATGCATCGAGGGTCATAATAATCCTTAACCACGGGTGGATGGATGGCACCAACCCCCTACTCCTCCTCCCCCACCCTGTCCCGGGGTAAACAGCGAGCCCCCTGTGAGCAAATCCACCACCCTCCATCTGTGACTGCGCTTTTCACCGAGACTCAAGTGTTACTGTGAGAGGATTTACTGACAGAGAGTCGGGCTTTTATTCCATCAGGAGCTCTCAGAGCGGAGACAACCCACGATGGAAACGAAACACTCGGAGAGATTTCCTGAGAGGAACAAAGCTGCAGCGTTCTGTGTGGAAGTGGGTGGAGGACGCATTACTAGAAGTCATGCCTGTGTTTCAGCACACGTGTGTTAGTTTACATGAGAGATCCGTGTACATCAGCGGCACCCAACCTGTTTGACTTTCACGGCTCATACAGCAGGAGCCTACGGTTTGTATGAGAACATTTAGAAAAAATGCAAAAACTAAAAGGAAAATCTGAAAAACAAGCATTGTGTGCATTCACTGTGAGGTTGGGAACCGCTGGCGTACAGATTGCTGAACAGTACCGACAGGACAGAACCCAGGAGTCAGCACCCAGTGAGGAGAATGATGCCGGTGACAATCATGCACAGGGAGAAACAAGGAAATCCATTTTTAACCTAATACGACCCAGATTGTACGGTTCATCCTCTCTTGTTTGGATCTGATTGGGTTAAAAATCTGTTTTCCTTCTTGCCCCTATGCCATCTGTTACATGAGCAGCACGGTGCAGCGACTCCCCCATCGATCCGTCAGCCACGTTTCTGCTCCTTTTCTAGACCGTCTTCCTGGCCGTTAGTACCCTGACGATGCTGCCCACTCCTCCAGCTGCCAGAGCCTGAGAACACAGCGAGGGAAACGTGGTCAGGAGATTCTACCATCGATGTGATCCAAACGGCACATTGTGTGTCCACATCTCCAACCAGAACCCACAGTCCCTGCACTGTCTGAAACTGCAAACCCCTTCTATGGAGAATATTACTGATGTTCTTCTGCTCCTAAAGCTAAAAATCTACAAAAACAGAAGCCAGTTCCAGATGTGTTTCACCTCCAACATCAGCTTCTGAGCATCAAGTCGAGCTCAGAGTTTATGAGGGACTCTTCAAGCTGCTTGTATCACAGACAGTAATGATGTCATGAAGAAGTGCTGATCTGTTGGACCTGCAAGGATTCATTCACTTCTAGTAAACTATTAAATTAATTGTCAACTATTTTGATGAGCCATTAACCACTGAGTATTTTTTAAGAAATATGAGTGGAACTTCTGATTCCAGCTTCTTAAATGTGAATATTTTCTGGTTTCTTTACTTCTTTATGACAGTAAACTGAACATCTGTGGACGTCATCGTGGGCTTTGGGAAACTGTCATTTAACAAACCAAGTAATCTATTAAATCAAGAACCGATTACTCGCTGTTGTGGCAGCTCAACGTTAAATACAGCTGTTTTTCCATCAGGCTCATGAAACACTTTGGTTTATGTCATAAACACATGCCCATATGTGGTCAGAAAGAATCTATTAACATTTTCTTGAGCCTACAGGGTTAAATGGCAGCGATTGTTTCTAGTTTCTAGTTTCAGCCCAGTGTCAGTAAATATAATAATGATCCCAACAAGTTCCACACAGTGCAGCCTAGTGTGAAGGAAGAAGAAAATAAAAAAAATAATAAAAACATGAGAACCGATCTGATAGAAATTCATCCAGATTCTAAAATCAGCTGGAGGCGACCAAATCAGAGCAAAAAAATCAGGACTCGTTCATAAACATTCCCTGTCTGGGTTAAAATTGGAACTTTTCTAAATGGAGTTTGGTTTGATGAAGGTTCATTATTAAACTGTAATAAACTGTTTTTCACTGTTGATTATTTTCTGGACGAATCCATCAGTTGTTTGGTTTCTAAAATATCAGAAAAATTGTAAAAAAAAAAAAAAAAATGCAGATCAGTTTTCCTCCACTTGATTGTGCAAAGATTCAGACCATGATGAGCGACTGGTGTCCAGATGCTGTGGGTGGTTTGTGGAATCAGTGTCACGTCTGTTAAAATCAGTCGTGTTGACTGAAGACGGCCTGAAGGAAAGAAGCATCGCGTCACGTTGGAACTGAAACATTCACCTTTTCGTGCCACTGCAGCAGGACGGCGCTGCTGTTCTCTGACGGCCTCTCGAAGCCTTTGTAGATGTACTTCATCAGCAGGTCCACGCCGTTCTTGTCCAGCGACTGCACCCCCTTCTCGATGTCACTGCTCTTAAAGGCACTGAGCACCTTCAGCACCAGACCCTCGGCTCGGTCCTGCTCAGGGAGGCAGAAACAGATGAGTTTAGCTCATTTCTAGCCCGGTTCTAAAATCATGAATCAGTCTCACAAGTCAGTTCCAACCCGGAGCCGAGCCACGACTTAGAGGAGCAGAGTGAAGGATTTAGAGGCAACCTGAACCTTTCTAAGGAACCTATGATTATAAAAGCATGGAGTGCCGTCTGTGACGCCACTGTTTGGTTTGTCTGGAAAACAAACCTACCTTAACGTTCTGGTTCTTCGTGTTGATGGGTGGGTTCTTCAGGACTGCATGTAGCGCCTCCATGAGATTTCCTGTGCAGGGAGGGTTAAGGACTCAAAGCAAAGGGCCACCCCCACATCACAGCCTCTGTCAGGATAACTAGCTTCTCTACAAGCACCGATAGATGTCAAAAACAAAGCCGTCCCACCAGAACCCAGTCAGACCTCTCAGGCCGGTAGCGGGCGGTTTTTAAAAGCCCACATTCATCCAGATCTGGGGAAGGTAACTTTCTGTGATGTTGGTCTTGTTTTCTGGAAGGTAAAAATAATAAAAGAAAAAAAACCACACACACAATTACTGCATCTCACTAAAAAGAAATAAACCTAACAAACCTGAATTCTTTTCTGTTTTCTCTGATTTATGATCAGTCACTTGTGGCCAACTATTACATTTATCACAAAGTATTTAGATTTTTGGATTCTGATGAACCAATTCGAGTCATTTTTGAAGGAAAAACTGCCCAAATCCTCCTCAGCAGCTGAATACATTCTGGTTTTCTGGAGCTACATCAATAAAAGGCTCTGTCTTTATGCATCCCGATGAATTCAGCCTTTCAGTGAAAGAATTATTGCTGTAACCACAACAGGAATCCTGCAAACCAGTTTAGCTGCAGCTACGAAGAAGCTTCAGTTTTCTCATCAGATCAAAAATCTGACACAGATCAGATTATTGCAAATATTCCTCTTTACAGTGTTTCTTCAGTAACCTGCAGCCCAACTGAGACGCAGCAGGAGAATGAATCCCTACTGAAAACAAGCTCTGGAATCAAACCACTTGATTGGTTTACATCAAACCGCTGAAGCCTCACGTTAACGTCTAATCTAACATGATAACAGACATACAATATGATTCTGGATGTTTATTTTAAAAGCCAAGCATCAGTTTAATATCTGCTGTATTAAACATGTAAGATAAGATACCATAAAGGTGTGACAGTCACAGGAGCTAAACCCTGAATCCGACTCAACGTGAATCACAGCCTTTGTGATTTGCACTGATTCAAACTGTGATGTTAACTTTACAACCACTTACCCTTCAGCCGTAGCTTCAACCAGAAGCACAGAACACTACACGCTGTATTACATATAAGAGAAGAAAGGATTTCTTGTATTTAAAGGAGGAATGGAGCCACAAATCCATGTAATGTGGATATGAGAGAGAACTGTTGTTATATGCTTTAAATCTGAGGTGTCTGGACCCAGTGGTGGACCACATGTGGACATGAGCTGTGTTTGCTGTTTAAACTCTGCTGCTCTGTAGGATGAGGTGGGAGGTCTTATATAATGAGGAAGTTCTGCACTTCCCAGCCTCGTAAGGCCTAAAAGACTGAAATTAGACACAGCACAAGCCTCTCTGGATCCCACATACATCTACAGCACCAGAGTGATTTCTGGCAGGTGAGCCAAGCCTCCAGCTAACTGCTAAGCTAACCTGCAGAAGCACAATAAAGCTGCAGCAGCATCCCAGTGCTGCTAATAAAACCTCTGGAAGGCTGAACTGTGGGTTCTACAGACGGCCTGTGGGTTCTACAGACGGCCTGTTGGTTCCTGGACGCAGAAATCCCTGGAATGTGACTGTCAGGCAAGTCCGGACAGTAACTGGCCTGCTAGCAAAACGCCCATTGAAACAGGCGGCAGCAGCGGCTAATGAGGGAAACATGCAGATAAACGGTACTGAACACAGAACCGGGCCGACCGACCGGCCGCGAACCAGGCAGGCTAACGGGCAGCTAGCTAATCATGAGAAGGATATTGTCTGATGAGGGAGTCCACCTCTGCCTCGTCGGGACCCAGCTGGTTTTCTCCTCCGTCCTCCTCGTCCACAAATTTGTTCTCGTCGTACTCGTCCACGTCCACGCGCCGGAAGCGGGCCGACACGGTGTTCTTGGACATGTCGGCGGCGGTTGGAGCGTCTGTTTCTGGACCACGGAGGACGAGAGCTCGAGCCCGGCCTGTTCCTTCCTGGCGGCGCGTCTCTGCGGTACGGCGGTGACGGGCAGCAGGCAGCAGGCAGGCGGCTTCCTGGCTTCCTCTCCTCCTCCTCTCGGTCGGTTCTGCTTCTGTTTGCAGCGACTCCTGCTGGTCGACATCTGTAACTGCAGGCCGGTGGCTGTAATTCACGCTTCGGTCGTTAGAGGGCGATCAAACCTAAGAAATGTAACCACAGTAAGAGAGCGCTCATCTGCTTTATCCCATTTTAACTACTTTATTCTATTTTATCTACTTTATTCTATTTTATCTACTTTATTCTATTTTATCTAGTGTGTCACGACTCAACCCAACAAATATTTAACTAACCACTAAAAATGTAAACAAACAAACTCCCAAAGTGGCCCGTTGTTATTTATCAGCAGCATAACTACAAACTAGAACCGCTGATATCGTGTAAATAAGTAATATTTTTAATCTACCATATTATATTATAAATGTTGCTTCAGCGCTATCTCTGCACTGCTGGATAAAACATAAAAGGAAATGAAATATCTGTTTTATTTCTTTTGTCAAAAAATTATAAATATGCTTTAATATGATTTTTAAGAATTGTTATTAAATTGTAAAATGCATAACATGTAACATATGTGTGTAAGTGTAGGCCTACACTTATTTTATTTTTATTTTTTTTTATGTATTTTTTTGTCTTGTGATTTTCTTCCTCTTTTATTTACTACACCACCCTTGATGTGGCATCCTTTGGTGATATTATTAACCTCATATTATTTTTGAATAAAGCACATTGAGTTGAACTGAAGTCTCTTCATGACATTTACCTAATTGGCCCCAATGCAAACTACAGGTCTGATTTTACTTTGTTTTTTTTGCCATTTCTTATTGTGTTTATCCATTTTCATAAATGCTGTAATTAACTTTTTAATCTTTTAAGAAAGAAAAACAGAGGATATAATAAAAGCCCAATCATCCCATCCATGACGGATGCTGGCTAAAACTGCCAGATAATCTCATAAATGATTATATTCTGAATAGTTTTTAAATGTGCCGTCACTGTATCACAACGATGATATAAAGGCTAAACTAAGAAAAGAATTGCTTGGTATTAATCTGGTTCTGCTGTTTGGCAATCTTATCTGATCTTTGAACATATTTTAAACATGATGACCTTTTTTTTCTACAATAATAAAAGTTAGTAAAACACAAATTTATGTACATTCATAAATATAATTGTCTATTATTTTTTTGTCTTTTTGACGTGTATTTCTGTCTTGAAATGCTCAACAAAAACTGCTTTTATTTCTTTTCAGATAAATGTCAGTAGAAAACAAACACCAACGGAGCTCATTTTCTATCATATTTAAGCAAAACAAATTCAACCAAAAGAAAATAATATGTTTACATGAAATAAAGTTTTAAGAAAAAGAAAGAAAAGCAAAACTAATCGAACAAATCAGAATAATTTATTTACATGGAATTCTATTAAATTCAAGTTATTTTACAATGCAGGATCATGAGGATATCAGTCTTAAAAAAGAAACAGAACTGATCCTGTTAAACTTTAAGCACTTTAATCTGATTTATCTTTCGCCCATTTATGGGGCGAGCGACCATATTTGGTAACTTCCTTGGCTGTTCAGTATGTCCGCCCTGTTTCTCTCCTTGAGGTTGAAGAACCATGTGAACTTTGATTTAGTTTTTATATCAGTGTCAGTATCACTACCTCACAAAAAATGTCACTAATGTTCCAGGACTTTATAAACGTTTTGTTACTGGTTTGCATTAAACTCCACTTTGATTTATTTTCTTAGATTAGTGCCAAAACCACCTCCCAAAGAACAACGTGACTAAATGAACTTTATAAATACTTCGTTATTGGTTGTGTATCATGACCTCAAACTAAAATGTTTCTAAACAAATCCTTTTTGCAGTTTTTCTTTTATTTATTATAAATTCCCTTTTGTTTTTTTTAACTATTGACGGGCAAGTTACCATAAATAGTAGCTTTATGTATCTTGATTTTGTTTTTCTTTTAAAGTCACAAAAGTAAAAAGTATCTTAAAATATCCTTCAGTAACACCCTAGGGTTGGAATTTTCCAAGTATTTCAAGGAGAGCCCTATAAAGGGTTAACAAACATTTTTCTTTTTGTTTTTTTAATCTAAAAAGTCCCACCTTACAGCATTAAGATGATCCACAAATATCTCTTTCAAGTTTCACAGCCGTTTTCAGAACTATATTTGACCGGCCTCGATTCCCGGATTTGTTGGAGCAACATGATCTCTTCATTTACTTTTACTTTTTTTGTAGCAAAGCCCAAAGCGGGGAAGTTCTAAAGATAGGATCGCTGATTAAACACAGAGCGCTCGTCCTGTCAAGTAAACCAGGCGTCTTGTTGAGGTCTCTTTTTAAAGAAAGAGCAAAGAACCAAACACACGATTTACATACTAAGTGGACACATCTGTTCCACATTAAGGAAGGCAATTAACAGCAGTATTCAGTGGTATAAATGTTTTGATAGTACAAATGGAATAATGGCAGTAATGTGCATGATACTCCTGTACAGTAGCCACATACCTCAGCCCTATGACGGGCATCCAGTCTGATAGGACCCAGATGCTTCTGCTCCACTGATGAAATCTCGGAATGCAACCAGCACAACTGTGTGTGTGTGTGTGTGTGTGTGTGTGTGTGTGTGTGTGTGTGTGTGTGTGTGTGTGTGTGTAATCATATAAAAACTGTTCCTTTTATACAATTAAAACTGTGATATGTAAAACAGAGAATCTTATTGTTTCTGATGCTCTTCATGAGGCTCTAATATGTTCTCATGCAGTCAAGTAACGAAGTCAATCAAGACAAGTAAGAATTTGCAACTAAAACTAATTTATTAAGTGAATTTATCCAAAACTTTAGAGTTACATTGTTGAAAGACACAAAGAAAGTGTGAGGACTAGTTCACCTCGTGGTACACATACTGGTACATTGCCAGCATTGGAGTCTGAAATGAAATGAAATTAAATTAAATTAAAGCATTGGAGTTTCAGGTTGCCAGTCTTGTCTTTTTAAATAAATAAAAACAATCCATATTTGTAGATATATTGTGAAAAAAGGACCATAAAAGAACATTTCTATTGTATTTTTGTTTCTTTACAGTGGCCCATGTTGACAGCTGTGCCCTGATGGTCCTCTGTTGGTAAAGCAGGCTGTGTGTGTGTGTGTGTGTGTGTGTGTGTGTGCGTGGGCTGAACCTACTGACCGTTTCACTTCTGTCTTGGCAGTATTTATTTAACTGGCTGTGTAATGGGTGGCCTGTGGTGAGTCCACCGACCACCACGTCAGCCCCTGATGTCGGCTTTTTTCTCCTGCGTCACGTAAACGTGCATTTTTTCCTCCTTGCAGGAAACAAGAGCGACTCCATGCAGCTAATGCACACACTCATCTTTATTTGCAACCGTGGAACAATTTAGAACAAGCACAAACTGATATATCTGCTTGTCAGAGTGTTTGACAAACAGGCAAACGTTCTGGATCCTTCCGATCTTTCATCCTCAAACTCGTATGAGCTCATGTTCGACGCTGGCTGGAGGCCCTGTGCTGTTGCCGGGGTAACGGGCAGGCCTGACAAAGAATAAGTAGCTCATAACACATAGGCCTTTGCTGGGAAGTCGGGACACACCTATGTTTCATTTATGACTTCTTTTTTTTTGTAAGAAGTGGAATTTTTAATTTCCTTATCGGCCCTGTCTAGACTGCTCGCCCTGTGCCTCAGAGGGGAAAGGACAGCGCTCGCTAATGCACTTCCTCCCTCGTCCTCCAGATGTATGAGAAAGTGTTGTTCACCGACCTGGACACGTCTGCGTAAGTGTGAAGCTGAATAGTGCAGCCAGAATAGCAAGAATGTGTGATTGTGAAACTCTCAGAGAGTTCCCACACAGGCTGCTAACACGCCGCTCTCCCACTCCCCTCAGCTAATGAACACGTATGAATAATAGCATGCACACACATTTTCTTTTCCCTTTCTCTCACTGTCTCTCTTCCACTCCCTCTCTCCACACACACACACACACACACACACACACTGAGCCCGCCTTGCGTGCATTGGTCATGAGTGTCCTCATTGCAGGCTTTGTGGAGTGCCCCAACCTGTCTGTGCTATGTGAATGACTCAGCACATCAAAAGGTGAGGATGCAGGCGCATACATGACCCTCACGTGAATGTGCAAATTAGCAAAGCCTGGAAAATTTCAATATGGAGAGCGTTTCTTCTCCTGCTGGGACAGTCAGGCCCTGCAGAAGAGATGGAACTTTAACTTCTGTCGGTGTCTGAGCAAACCTGCACGGCGTCGGGCCAAGTGCTTCCGTGCCAGAGGAGAGGACTAACAGAACAGCAAAGCATCCTAAGCACATAATTAGCACTCTCATATGAAGGGAATATTGCTCTTGGATGATGGTTTAATTGGGGAATGTAATGATTTAGCCGGTGCTGCGTTGGAGCAGGTCTTCAGGCTGTGGGTGGCTTCCTTCAGTCTGTAGGCGAAAGTGATTCTGGTGAGTTGTTTTGTAACATCAATCTGAGGTTAACGTTACCCTTTTAGACCTATAATGATCATGTACATGTTTTTGGTTTTGTGATTTATTAAATCACGTATATCAGTCATCGTGAGACTCCAGACTGAATAGGAGGCAAACCAGAAACGATTTCTAACAAAACCACTGATGAAAAAGACGTAAAAAAAAAACAAAAAACAAATGCCTTCTATGTCTGAAATACACCACATAACAGAAATATGTGTTTATCAATGAGTACAGATACGTGTGGTTTAACATAAACGGGGTTTCAGGTTGTGATGCACATGGAGAATACGTCTTTATTTGCCCTGGTTGTTCGGTTGTACTGGAAGTGATCTGAACTGTTCACAGCAGGAAGAAGTTTTTATTTATTTTTATTTCACCTCAATTTCTTTCCAATAGAACAGAATAGAACAGAATGGCTTTATTAATACAATGGAAACTGAGACGGCTGGCAAAGATAAAATACACAATTTTAAATGACTGCACAATTCAAACATAGTAAATTTACCTCTCACAGGTGTCTAATCAGGAGCATATATTTGTTTTTTTTATCAGGTTTTCAGAATTTCTGTCACCACAGTTCAATGGAAGTGAATGAAATCTTTCTTTTCTTTTCTTTTCTTGGTTCTCTTGAGTTTGAAAATTGAACAAAAAAAAAACAAACAGCATCTCTAGATTTTTCTCTTCCAGGGAACAAAAATACCCGTCACTTGGGGTAATTCTTCAGTAAAGGGAAGTATGAACTATTCAAGGAAGCGGTCCTTGTGAAAACACTGACACTTACCATAAACAAAATTCCATTCACCTCAGTTGTCCTGGATCAGCCACAGAAATCTCAGAGACGGAACTATATTATCATTAAAAAAAACCTAAGTTATCTGATAGTTGCTATTATTGCACACGAATAAACCACAAAATATAACCAGACGAGTTCACACAGTGCTGACTAAGCCGATCAAGGAAGTCCTCTTGTCAGCGTATCAGTGTTTGTGACAGCCGCCTCACGCTGCTTCACTGGTCGTCCTGCCTTTTCAAGTCCACCGCCAGTGATTAGAGGGGAGCAGCAACAAACTGAGCAGGCTACAGCAACTAGGAAGCATCCAAGAAAGGTTTCTGATTCTCCAGATAAAAAAAAACAGTTTGAAATAAAAGCAGTCATTGTTGAGGAGCACTTGCTGAGTTAGTCTCACTGTGAGAAAAAAGTTCCACACTGCAGCTTTAAAACCACACACAGAACAACCTGATAGCAGCTGTTTCATTACAGGGGTGGGATGTATAATCATCATTATTATATATTATTAGATTTTATTAGCGAGTGAACAACCAGTTCTTGAGGCTGATGTGTTGGAAGCAGGCTAAATGGGCAGCGTAAGGACCTGAGGGACTCTGACAAAGGCCAAACTGTGACGGCTCGATCAGTTGCAGTTACTATTGACCACAACTAGTCCAAGGAAGGACAGCTAGTGAGCTAATGACGGGTTAGAGCACTCAGGATGTTCATGGGGAGCGATGACAAGCCCGTCATTAGCTGATACCACTGAAGAGCTTCTGTTGCATAAAATCCTGAAAACCTTAATGCTGCCTATGATAGAAAAGTGTGACCACAGCTTGCTGAACATAATCACAGACCGGCCAGAGCGCCCATGCCGACCTCATCCACTGCCTAAACATTGCCTGTGTTGTGCAAGAAGGAAAACCATGAAATGTAACACCTACCTAAACACTGCTGCAGAAAACGCACGTCCTTTCATGGCAGCGGCATTCTGGGCAGGATACTGTTCCCTGCTATGCTGCAGAAAGTGTTCAAGAAGGGTTTGAGGAACACGACATTCTCCTCTCCGTCCCGTCTCTGCCTGAACGTCTCTGCAGGAATCCCTGGCTGCTGCTGATCTGGATGTTTCTGAACTGCACCAAAACATTGTGAAGTTTTTTGTCTGTTGTTTCTTAATCCTCAGCTTCCCTCTCTCTGCTCTCCTCTCTGCTGCAGCAGATGGCCGCCCACCTGGTCTCGGTGGAGGTTTCTTACAGTTAAATTCTTCTTCCCCACTGTTGCCAAGTGTTTGCTCCAGAGGGAACTGTTAGGCTTCTTTCTACAGCGTTGTGACATCTGGACCTCACTACATGAAGTGTAAAGTGAACTGAATGACAAAAAGTTCACGGTGCTGACTGAGCCGGCTGATTACCCAGACCTCAGGCTCATCACACAGCTTTGGGGTGTGTTGGACACACATGTCTAATCAATGAACTCACAGCTTTCTGGACTTTCAGGAGGTCTGTGGAGTCCAGGTCTCGATGGGACAAAGCCTGAAGGTAGCCGACACAATATTTAGCAAATTAACTTAATGATCGGTGTATAATTTGCGGGCTGTAAGGTGGCGCAGTTGGCAGCACTGTTGCCTCGCAGCTAGAAGGTCGCTGGTTCGCGTCCCAGTGGGGGCACTGGGATCTTCCTGCGTGGAGTCTCCATGTTCTCCCCGTGCAGAGTGGGTTCTCTCCGGGTTCTCCGGCTTCCTCCCACAGTCCAGAAACATGCTGAGGTTAATTGGTGATTGTAAATTGTCCGTAGGTGTGAATGTGAGTGTGCTTGGTTGTCTGTCTCTAAGTGTAGCCCTGTGATAGACTGGTTACCTGTCCAGGTGAACCTGCCTTCACCCTGAGTCAGCTGGGATAGACTCCAGCCCCCCATGACCCTAGTGAGGATTATAGATAATGGATGGATGGATGGATTCAGTTGTGACTCTGAAAGTGCTGCTGTAGAAATGTAGTATTGCTCGATGTTGGGGAGTCACAAGAGACAGATTAAAGAAAAGAACTATTATAGAGGATTCTTGACTTCCAGCAATGCAGCCAGTTGTACGTGAACATCCACATCTTCGCTGCTGGTTTCAAAAAGTCTCCAAGCCTGAACTGACATAAATTTTATGATACTATTAGTGTTATTCTCTGAGACATTAAAAAGCTCCGTCAGAGCCACAGAAGACAATTTAAAAACGGCTGTTATAGGATTTATTTTCAAAAATGTTTGACATTTGCATCAAAACTTAAGAAAACTTTCAGGATGGGTGATTTATGTGATGTTACAGAGAAAGTGAGAAAATGTTTTTCTCTTGTAGTTCCTGTTAATCCAGCATCTCCAAAGAGCTTTCAGGTACGAATATGCAAATGTTGTGAGATAACATCACAGAGAGCAAAATAAGATCCAAGAGAGCGATACGGTGATGTGTTAGCCATAAAGCTGGAGGGAAAACATTAAAATGTTCCGTCTCTGCTGTGGACTACAGTCCAACAGATACTACAGCAAACTTTTTATATGCTTAAAAGGTCTGTCTAAATACTGGTTGGAATAGGTTAATCCTAACACCCAGAGCATGTGAGCCAAGCAAAAGGAAACGCAGCATTGTTGAGCTGCGACCCTGCAGCCTTCACTCAGCTGCTGTGTTGTTTCAGGACGGGGATGTGGGAGAGCACTCGAACATTTCAACAGAAAGCATTACACACAAGATAAGATCTCTCTTTTATTAATGTCCTTTAACAATGTACATAAACATCATGCGTCGCCAGTTATAATACAGATAATGATCACAGCAGTGTTTATGTACGTATCTGAATTCCCTCGTTCATCTCGTGACGTGTAAACATCGTCAAAGATCAGAAAATGTAAGAGATTAAAAAAAAATACAGAAAATTGCTACAGTTCATATTTTTTCTCTAAATGAATTAATGCTAAAAATAAAAATAAGAATGCATCATGATCCCTCACAGAAGTTGACAGGATAAAATGATCAACGCCTGTTTTGATCCAAACTTTATGAACTATTGCAGGAACTTAATCACTTTCTTCAGAATAGTGTATACGGACCGATCTATAGCACACTCACATCCGTCTGTTAAACACACGGCTACAGCAAACAGATGTTAGTCTTTATATTTAACCTACTATCAAGTGAAAACAAAAGTTACCGCTTGTTGTGATGAACCTCAGCTTTACAGGGCTTGAGAGTGAATTTGAAGCTGATTTGTTTGACTCTTGGTTCTGATGCAGTCGGTTTTGTCCACAGCAAGCAGCTGTGAGATTAACTCTCAGCACCAAAGAGAAGACGAAGGCAACAACCTGGCAAACACAGCAGAGCATTTAGCAGCAGAAGGACCCTGAAATCTTCCTTGTGACCAACACTTGACTCCATGACGGTCTGTAAATAAGCAAATGCTCGCCAACCAGTTCAGCTCCAAAGGCTTTAAGATATAAATGTTGTGTTTGCAACTTGCAGTAAGCCTACTTCTCTTCAGTAGTAATAATTTTAATTTGTTCACAATCATAGTTTTTCTACATCCAGAAACAACCAAACCAGCTGTTTCCTCATTCCCAGTCTGCTCGCTTGTATGTAACCTACAGACGTAAGTACGGCGTTGACCTTCTCATCTGAGTCCATGACAGGAAGTGAATTAATGTGTTACCCAAAACATCCAAAACTATTTCTCTAAAGAACACATGCAAGAATGCAATTACGAATAGAAACATAAAAATGAAAAGAAAAGGAAGAAAGAAAGAAAAAGAAAAAATGCACAAAAAAAAAAAATCTGCTAGAAAAATCAGCTATAAGGCAAACTGCAAAGGTTTCTTGGGTGTGAGTCTCTGCAGCAAGGCTTCAGAACACTCTATCTTGTTTTCTCAGTTTCTCCCAGACCTACATTAACATACAGGGGTCGGGAATGCTTCAGTGTAAAATTCCACTTCTCCGTGTGCAGCCGTCGGGCCCCTGCAGGTATAGGTGTAGTGTGTCAGATTCCAGGCCTCCACTGCTGCAGGTGTAGGTGTAGTGTGTAAAATTCCACTGAGCGCCGCTGACAGCCGTCGCTTCAGCTGCGAGCGGGTCTCGTGATCGCGTTCAGCCTTTCCTCACTCTGACCTAAGCTCCAATCTTTGTTCAAAAGGTCCGACGGCGAGTTGGTTTAGTCAGAGGAGGAAATGGCCATGGAAAAACAAACTTTACTTCTATCTAAGAGGCACCCTGAAACAACATGGTCAGGAAAATAAACACACCTTTATCCTCATGGAGAGAGACGCAGAGCGCTAGAGAGAAGGAGCAGGGCCGTTTCTATGGTATCAAGTTTTGTTTTTCCAAAATGGTGGCTTTAATATGAGGCACTCCCTACGGGGGCAACAGGGAGTGCTCCTTCCCTGTAGGTGGGTAAACATCATTGAGATGTTTGAGGTATCCAGACGGGGTGCACTTGGCGTGTTTAGGAGTTGCCATCAAACAAAACCAATGGTTACGAGCTCCCCATCCATGTTTTCAAGCAGGATTACATGTTTAGACCGGCCATCCGGCGAGAAAAACAAAAACATGGTGATTAGCATGCTCTGGAGTCGCACACAGACTCACAGACAGGTACAGTGCAGGTGAGGCTTCTCATTGTGTGCTCACACAGCACCGACTAAATTTAGAAGCATTCAAACTGCAAGTCATTGGACAGATGCAAATGCAGCTTCGCTCTCGGCGGCGTGAAGGCTGAGAGGCGTCCACACGGATCAAGTGTTGCAACAAGAGTAGGAGATTCACATGAAGTGAAAAAGCACATTCCAGGTGGACATTTCTGTAATACATGAGCAGGAAACCCAAACCAAAGAAAGGACTCACAGACAGTCTTGTGTTGACTATGGTCGATGTGGTAACGATCCAGTGGCACTGCAGTGTTTACCAAGTGTTCCAGTTTGTCTCACAGCTTCCAGGGAAAGCGACTATCAGCTGTTTGTGGTCAATCAAACCAGATTCGTGCAATTAAAGCCAGATGAACGTTCCCATCACAGGCTTTTACCAGTAAACGTTAAGGTTCTTTACAAAAGCCCTTTATCAGACACTTATTTGAGATCTAGAGTTTAACAAAACCATCATGATTAAAAGTATACAGAGAGGAGATCAGCACGAGGGCATTTTCCAAAAAGAAAATGCTTCACTTTGCAGCCGAGTCAACATAAATCCCTAAAGTCCTCCTTTTCAAAGTCTTAGTTTTAAGCTACTGTTTATCATTTCCGAGGTGATTCCAGGGTTTAGCGTGATGATCTCTTTTGAAAAACTTTTTTTTCGGGATCTCGCTGAGGGAGAAGGGGCGGGAGAGGCATGAGGGGTTCTCCTTTCGGGCCACGACGCAGTCCTTGATGGCTTCTTTAATAACCTGCAGGAGACAAGAACAAGGATTCAGTTCAGTTCAGTTTAATGTAATTCAGTTCAATTCAGTTCAGCTACATTTAATTTTAAAAAGTTGTGTCATCTGGAGGCTCCGTGAAGTCCCCGCCTCCTTCTCCACTCATCCCTCGCCACTCACTGCAGCTCATGCACACCGGCTCACCTGTAATTCTGCTCTGAGAAATTGCTCTGAGCTAAACAAGCAATATTTAACATTTGAGTAATTTGGCCGTACATGTTCAAACTGATTCTGAAGAAGAATAATGACTCAAAAAATTCCCACCACGCAAGATGAAAGGCTCGGTTCTTTAGGTTTGGTGAGTATAAACGTCTACATCCGTGTTTTTGAGATTGTCATCAGAA
>NW_007578786.1:17725-49960 GCF_000690725.1 Stegastes partitus
GGTCAAGTTGTTTAGTGTGTTAGCATATAAACAGTTGCTAATTCATACTAAGTACAACTGACATGACTTCTGTTTATGTTGCAGGTATTTGGTCACAAACCAAAGAATTGGACCTAAAAAAAAATTTACTTTGTGATGGCGCTAAACGGAAGGTGAAGGGGTGATGAAAGTAAAAATGCATCCTGGGAGAAACATGAAGGTCTGTCACTCTCCAATAGTTGACCAGATGTTTCAAAAATCAAAAACAATAACCTCATGGTGGCACTACACTGAAAGTCACTCACCTCAAACCCAGATTTCATTAAAGAACTCCCGACGTCTGTACAAACGTCTACAGCAATCCATCCAATACTCTTGGATTGGAATGTGGAAAAAAATGGCGGCCTGACCAGCCAACACTGCCGACGCTAGAGCCGTTTGTTGTCTCGGCTAAAAATTTAGAGAGGTTCTACTTAAATAGTTTAAAGATCAGTACAGAGAAACATGCTTGTCTTGTCTTGCAATGCCAGCTGCATCTAATTAGAGCTGAATAAAACTTTGGTGTTGCTGAGCAGGTTTCTTATTCAATAATAATATTTCACTGCCGTAGCATCGAGCTAGAAAGTATTTTTCCATTTCAAATCTGCGGGAATCACGGTATTTAGGTCAAATGTTTTTATTGGCAGTGTAAGTCTGCCTGAATGAGCCGCCCGGCGGCCGGTGAAATCAAATAAATTGCATAACGCTTACATCCTCATTCAGCAGGGAAGTGACTCAGCTGCACTGAGTGAAAGTCAGTTTGGTCCAGCAGTGACACACCTTCTGTCTGTAAGTCATTATACTTGCACCATCTGATGTTAGACGAGCCTTTAGGGAATTTAGAAATTTTTGATGTTGCAAAACTAAATAATCTGTCTAGTGACGCTGCAAAAAAGCAAAACTTCCACACTGACAACACAGAATGAGATTAACAAGGAATGAGTGAGGAAGTGAATAAAAACCAGTCAGCGTGCGGGTCGTGTTTGAGCAAAGTCATCACTTTCTAATCCCTCCATCATCTCCAGTCATACAAAGTGCAACGTAAACTGCAGACATAACCCTTGCTTCTTGTTGCTTGATGTCAGAGACTTGATTTGCCCTGATTTTGCAACTGCCCTGAACTGACCTCCAGGTTGTTGAGAGTGTTGAACTCCATCAGGTCATGAAGTCGGGTGAACGCCTCGTTGGAGTACTGGAAGTTGAAGGTGGAGAATGGGCTCTCGGGGTCATCAAAGATGTCAAAATCTGCCAACTCCTTCTCCTTTTCAGTCTCTCTGGGAACACCTGTACGCAAGTTCATAAATGAGAGAGTCAGAAAAAACCCAGATCAACAAAGACCGACTGGGATGAAACTTGGTATCAGACACAAGTTCACTCCAAGTGCAAAGTTTTCTCAAAGGTCTTGATCTTCATCCAACTGTGATCATAATCAACAGCACTTTTGTCCATTTAAGTATAAAAACTCATTCTGGACTTTCAAATCACCCAAACTGATCGGTTTTGATTTTACTGACAGTGTTTGTTCAGGTCAAAACCAAACTGAGAAAACCGCTGATAAATACTGTGTGACGTAGCTGAGAGTTCAAGAAAGGCCAGATGTTGAAGTGAGCTCGTCTTGTCATTTATTCCACTCAGATCTTAAGTGACTCACTTAAACATGCAGCCCACTGAAGAGCACTTACTGCAATAGAAATCACTGTTTATAATCTACACCACTCCATGTTTCAGACTCAATCTTTGTGCTAGACAACTAATTCTTTACTTTTTTGTATCTAGACATGCAGCATGCAAACTTTAAGGCAGAAGTTTAGAAAGGAACTGCCAAGAATCATTAAAAGGGTCACGTCTGGATCCACTATGAAAATAGTTTGACTTGACAATCTCTTGTTCTTTTACTATTGCAGCTGACCTCTGAACAGCATCTCATCGCTGGCAGCGGATTAAAACTGGAGACTGAATGAATGAGACATGATTTGCAAACAAAACTCTTTTAAAAACACAGATTTTTGCAGATCCAAGTAGGATTCACAACATGTGTGAAAGTCCTAATTAATCCTGATGGATCAGCTGCTGTGAAAAAAAGAAGCTTCACATTTGATTTTAATGCATTGTCTAAGATGCAGGAGGAAGTTTCGTTTTAGGAGACGGAGCCTTCAGTGGTGAGCTCATACCAGAAGTCCATTTTTGGTGTAATTCCATGAGATGTCTTTTTGGGTTTGCGTGCTCGTGTAACATCCATAAACAGGCTGAGGAAGTATGTGGGCGGATGACCTACTGAATGTAAAGAGGCAGCGGTGGAGATGTGATGATAGCGTGTCTTTGTATGGCTCCTGATGTATGGCCTGTTTATACTGAGAGGTCTCCCACTGCAGCGAGAGATTCCCTACCAGCACCTGGCTCCTTAAGGAACCATATTTCACTTGAGCAGGTCGTAAAACACTGAACATACTGTGTTTCACTTTGGCGTGTGCACACACACACTCACACACACACACAGCAGAGACACAACATTTCCACCACGCAGCCACACTGACCCTGGATACCAGCTGTTTGTTGGGGTCACTTGAACGAGGGGCCTAACTGTCGGCAAAACTTCAAAACGCTGTCTGCTGCACTGACTGTGCCTGAAGTCTACAGCGCAACTTCGAGGAAGCGATGCCTCATGTGTCATTACAGTAAAATGACATTATTATACTAATAGACGGAGCCTTGGCATATTTTCCTCCACGTACACGCCGTGGAAACCTTCACACACGCCAATACTTACCAGGCGCTTTGAATTTCCTGAAGTTGATGTTGACCAGGACGAAGTGGATGACAGTCGGGCAGTTCTTTTCTCCTTTTTTTGGTTTGAAGACGTAACATTCCTTCAGACCCTCGCGGTCAAAGACTTTTGGGTCGATCTTGGGGAATGGGAGCTTGTTCATTCTGGCCCACTTCTCTGCTAGCAGAAGCTCCTGCGGTGCACGTATTCACATTGGAAAACATTGGTCATGACTTTCTGAGTACGAGAATCACTTCGAGTAATTCATGACAGTAAAAACAGTCTAATTCTGACCTTGAACGGAGGGCTGGAGTCGCTCGGTCGCGCAGAGAAGTCAAAGGAGATGATGAGGTCGACGCCACGCTGCGGCCGCAGGATGAGCGGGTAGGGAAGGTTGTAGGTCAGGCCGCTGTCCACCACATGGATCTTCTTACTCTTCACGTCCAGAGGTTCATAAATGCGATCAAACTCATCTGGATCTGAAAAAATTATAGAAAATTTAATAAATGATGCAGGAAAAATACGTTTTTTTTGTCTGCCGCCAAATATAAACCAGATTTCTGTGTAACTAAACTGTAAATGGTCTGCACTTATATAGCGCTTTACAATGTGTTTCTCATTCACCCGTTCACACATTCATACACCAATGGCCACAGAGCTGCCATGCTGCCTGCCATTGGGAGCAACTTCGGGTTCAGTGTCTTGCTCAAGGACACTTGGACTGTGAAGGGGATCAAACCACCAACCTTACGATCAGAGGACAACCCGCTCTACCACCTGAGCCACAGCTGTCTATGTGTAAACCACAGACGGAGCTAATTAGCAACTAGCATAGAGAACACATCGCTGTAGCAGCTTAAATATTTCCCTCAGAAGTTGATGGCTCCAGAACAGAGCTAACAGACACCATCGAAATAAATGCTCATGTTCTACTGGAGGTGAAACCAGAACATTCACTGGTGATACATCCATACAGTTTGTTTCTATCGTCCAAAAGTGTCCAAAGAGTCAATTAATATTACTTTAACAAAAGGAAAACAGACAAAAAAAAAAGGAAATATCAAAACACAAATGGTCTTTTTTCATATTTGGTCCAGTTGGTGCAACTGGGTTCGTAGACAAATTATGTTAAGATTAGGTTTAAAAAGCAGCCCTGAGTGTATTTAGATCTATGTGCATTACAAGCTAATTAACACAGATAGTAATACAGGATTATTCTTCTCTTTTTCCACAGACGTCCGATCACGGCTCTGGCTACAACTTCTAAACAGTGCAAGATGGGATTATCAAGAAACTGCAGATGGAATCAAAACTTTGTGTGTAAAATGATCAGAAATGACACCTGTAAATAAAATAGTGAATTATTTATCCTTCTTACCTGTGACAGCGTCCACCTCCTCCTCAGGCGTAGGGGCGTGGCACGTCATCTCATTGATGGGTGAGAATGGGATGCTGGTGTTCAGGTTCAGGCCCAACATGAAGTTATGCACCTGGTTCAAAGGTAAGAAGAGGCTTCATAGTGGAACATGCAGGCTGTGATGAATGTGTATAAACTTCAGGGAAAAGTGAAAACATATTTTTTGCAAGGACTGTTAGAATTAATTAAAACTTCTAAACACCTTCCCAGCTCGGCCCTCTCTTGTGTTGAACAAGGCAGAGTCACTGAAGAGGGACGTGAACATCCGCTGAACCCAGCTGGCCTGAGCGGTGCGATGGAACTCATCCTCTGCCTCCTGGTTTTCTGTCCCACCTGAACACCAAAGAAATGTCAATTTATTTAAAACTGTATCGCCTGACAGTAATTGTATGACTTCTACACTAAACGGTAGAGTAGCTAGTTCAAAACACAGGCCTCACTATTGGACTTTTTTATGACACCACTTGTATTTTTGATGACAGACTCGATCTTCCTCAGCACAGAACAGATCACATTTCTGTAGCGATGTCCTGCTGCTCTTTAGAGACTTTTTTTCCTCCAGCTGCTCTTTCCTGGAGGGTTTGTGTTGCTCTACCTTTCTCCTTAAAATGTCTTAAGGGTGTATTGTTGCATTCAAGTCAGGCGACATACTTGGCCAGGTTTTAGTTTTCACTTGGAAACTGTGTTTGAAATTCTTCTTGTGTGATTTTGGCAGTGTGCTTTGGATCCTTATCACGCAGGAAACTTGCATTGTGCAGACTGAGAGTCACCTTGTCAGTCAGTATTTTGCAGCATTCATGGTGCCATCTAAAAAAGCCAGGTCTATTGAGCTTAAGCAGCCCACTACGAACACCGTCGTGCTTCACTGTCGGGACTGTGCATTCACTGTGGTAGTCCTGGAGAGGGTCGTGTCAAACATGCTGAACTCTATCTGACCTGAACAAAGTCATTTTGGTCTGATCTGACCTAATAATGGCAAGGCAGGGCAACGCAGGTTTATCTGTACGGCACAATTTGTAGCCGAGGTCATTCAAAGTGCTTCACACAAAACTACAAGAAGATAAAGTCATCCCACAGAACAGAAACACAGTTATAGAGGCAGATAAAATCAATCCATAAATACATAAATATAATCATTCATTAGACGAGTACAGATTGAATACGTCCAGCTGTCATATGAACAACTAAACAGAAATGTTTTCAGTCTGGATTTGAACGTTGTCAGAGTTGAGGCCCGTCTCACATCTTCTGAAATCCAGTTCCAGGTTTTAGCTGCAGAAAACTGGAATGCAGCCTCTGTTTGGTCCTGACTCTGGGAATCAGCAGGAGACCCTCCCTGAGGTTCTCAGAGTAGTGGTGGTACTAGTAGTAGTAGTTCTAGTTGAGTAGTAGTAGTAGTAGTAGTAGTAGTAGTAGTAGTCGTAGTAGTAGTTCTAGCCTCACCGTGTTTGGTCCTGACCCTGGGCACCAGCAGCAGACCCTCCCTGAGGTTCTGTCAGAGCCCGACATGGTCCAGATGGCACCAACATGTCAGAGATGTACTTTGGTGCTGGACCATGAAGAGACTTGGACACAAGCTGTTTTAAAGTCACTTCTCTGAGCGACAGGAAGCCGATGCAGAGACTTGAGCACTGGACTAACATGGTGGTACTTCCTGGTTCTAGTCAGGACTCGAGCAGCAGCGTTCTGGATCAACTGCAGCCGTCTTACAGCTGGTTTAGAGCAAAGAGACCCCAGGTGTCCTCACCAGGGCACGAACCAGAGACCTTCTTGCTGCGTGGCAATGGTGCTAACCACCCAGCCACCTGGCAGCCCCTTTTTCAGAACTAGATGATGCAAATTGCACACTGTACGTGGCGCCATTTTAGGAGGACGATCACTCTGACTTTGGTTAATAGTAGCGTGGTGTTCTACTCTATTAGGACCTGTATGTTTAAATATCATCTTCCTAAAGAACGAGCTTTTTAATGTTTGGAGGAGGAAATTTTTATTTACCAACTTAGAAATAATGCAATTATTGAGAGATGATGCAGCTTTATCATCTGTCTACCTTCCTCTTCACTGTGTCTGATACATATATTCAAATTCGTTAGTCGGTTTGACTGTAATCTGGCAGCGCCGCAGGTGAAGTTACTGAGCTATGAATTAAACTTCCCTATTTTAAAAGATGCAAACCTTTGCTGCTGCTGCTGCTGCTAATTTTACATTGCAGCACAAACGTGTCAACATCACAAATGTTATAAAGGTGCAGCTGTTTTCAGTGGTTGGCTACGGTATAGTTCTTGTTATCACGTTCTTATCATTCTTTTTTGTGTGGTATTGGAAAACCTATAGCACTTTTTTTTCCCTGTCGGGCTAATATGTAAAAGGCCTTCTTTCAAAAATCCCTGAAAAATAATAGAAAAAGGGTAGGAGAGGTGTTAAATACAAAAAAAAAGGTGGGGAGAGAGAATTTCACATGTTTAATATGTACACAAAGACGTGAACTTAAATTAAATGGATTTTAAACATAGAGTCTAAGTGTTTTTTACAGGTAGTCATGTAATCCCACCCATGAGGGCAATTCATTTGAAGACATTAGTCTGTCTTTCAGTTCTGTAGCTCACCCACCTCGTCTCTCTCTCTTTCTCCATCTGACTTCCTCACTCTATCTAAAGGTTTCTGACAAATTCACTTGTAATAAACTTCACACTTGAAAGAAAAAAAAAAGAGAAACGGCTTCCTAGAACGTACAGAATTACTAATTGGGTTATAAAGAGCAGAACACAAAAACCCCTCTGCTATGAGGTGCACAAAGGTTTAGACGTGAAAACTCGCTGATCAGCTTCGACCACAGCAGCTGCTTTGATGCAACTGCTTCACACCGACGGATGCAAATGGAAACAAAACCAGAAATTCAAAAAGGTGTGAAAAAGGAATCGCGTTTCCTCTCAAGCAGTGTGTCAGAGTGTAGACACACATCTCTGTTGGACCGTGAATCTTAATAATATTGAACGTAAGGAAATCTGAGTGGAGCCCTTGCGATGAACATCTTTCTCACCTTTGCGTGGCTCGTCATCATTGTCCATGCTGTCTTCCCCGACAATGTGCTGGGGTTTGATCTGCTCTGTAAGACACAAGACAATTTCACTCTTCAGGTTTCGACTTAAAAAAAAAACAAAAAGAAGCGTGTTTGTCTCATTTATACCGCACATCAAAACTGCACCTGTTTGTGCTCAGCTGCATGACATTATCAAATTCATGTCTATTGTTCATCTCCATCAAAATGAGGCCTGACAGAAATGTGATACACCTGATGCACTAGGACATTCTTTAACTAGGTGGAGACCTTCTTAGCACATTTGTACAACCAGCACATTGTCAGAGGGCGTCAGAATGTGAAAAGGTCACCCTAAACAGATGCATTCAAGCAAAACAAACGTCCAATGAGCTGTCAGAATAATCACAGGAAGCTGATACTTTCTCACTGTTGTGGTAACCCCACGCAAACACACACACACACACTCACGTAACTTACTTGAAATAATGAGATTCTAGTGAGATAATTTTAGCTTGACTGATTATAAAGCTGTGAGAAAGTCTGCTGGTGTCAAAGTGTGTGAAAAAAAACCCTGACAGAAGACAAAAGGATCTCAGATATGATGCGATTTTATCAGTCGATCAATGTACTAAAATAAAGACTTCATCTGAACACCTAAATAAACACAAAGCACCCACAACTCAAACCCACATCTCCGATGATGTTTTAAGATCTGCGATTCTACAACATACTGTCACATATATACACATATGCTGCATAAAGATTATCCATTTTGTTATTATCATCAATATCCATCAATAATCTTAATCAACTAATTGTTTGGTAAATACATCCGAGTATAGAAAACGTTTTGGGGTTGTTTTCTTGGTGAGTCTTGTAGCTGTTCAGCACTTTTAAAAGACAACTGAAAGCATTTTAAGTGCTGCAATGTTTTTTATTTTTCATTGAAAACGTTCTGTTGCTCATATTTCTGTTCATTATAATGCAGAAGGAGTTGAATTTGAAGACACTTCTCTCCTGCTTACTTCCATTTAATTATTTTTTCTGCACTCAATATAAAAGATTTGTTTTATTGTCTTGAGATTTGATGTTATCTGATACTGGAAGTTATTTTATTGGACAAAACACTCACAATAAACCGTCCATTCAGTGGAGGGACTCTCCATCTGATCATCTGATCAGGTCAGCAGGTCAACAATGTACTTTCAGGTTTCAAGTTTGAGACCAACATAAATAACAAAACTGTAAAGTGCTTCGGAAAAACAGAAAAGAATTTAATTTAAGCTAACTCCATGCGCTGATCTGCTGATGAACATCATATGATAAACTTCAAACATTCCCAAGCAGCTGCTGCATTCACCTTGTGATGAGATTGTCTTGTTGGTTTTAAGCAAATAATTATTTAGAGCGTTCTCTCTTTAAGTCAGTAAACTGGAGCTCAGTCCAAACACACTGAACAACAGACAGAACAGTTTACCGAGCTCCTCCTCCATGGTGCTGCCACCAGCCGTGTCCTTGACTCCCAGCACTCTGTTGAACAGGATCGAGAAGGCGCTTCCCCACACACCTGGACCAGCAGAAACATGCCTGTCAGTATCACCACAGAAGGCTCTTTCACTGAGTGCTGCAGATAAAACATCTCTCTTACCCATCAGAAAGTGAAGTGGGTTCTCCTCGTATTTCTTCACAACAGTTCCCATAAAGAATTTACTTCCAAACATGTCGGGGGTCATGAAGGTTCCATACTTTGCCATCCCGATTTCATACGGGCTGAACTCCACCCAGTCTGCAAGAGCAAACCTTAGTGTTAATGTCACAAAAGTAAAAACAGAATCACCATTTAAAATTCAGCAAGCAAGCAGAATGGGAGGCAGAGCCTTCAGCTGTTCCTCTGTCATAGAATCAGCTCCCAGTTTGGGTTCAGGAGGCAGACATCCTCCCTATGTTTCGGGTTAGGCTGATTATTTTGATAAAACGTAAAGCTGGGACAGGCTCAGCTGAGTCTGAACCATCCTTTATGCTGTTGCAGGTCTAGACTGCTGGTGGACTCAGCACCTCTACCCGTCTCTCCTTCCCTCTCCACACATTGACACGCCACCATTGCATGTCACTGACTTTGTGCCTTCTCTCTCCTGCAGATTGTGTTTTGTCCTCTCTGGCTGTGGAGCTGCACTTTTCTCATCTACAGTGTTCATTGTTCTCTTGTTTTCAATCTGCTGTCCTGCTTTCTGTTCCCCTTCACCTTCACCCTATCTGGTGGAGGCAGATGACTGACCTTCCTGGTTCTGCTGAAGGTTTCTTCCTGGTAAAGGGGAGTATTTATTACCACTGTTGCCAAGTGTTGGGTTTCTCCGTATCATTGTGTAAGTCCAGCAATACCACACCTACAGTTATGCCACTAACGAAGCTAAAAAGAACTGTGGCGGAGATGCACTGATGATATTCCTCATTTTGATTGGGTCGAATGCACGCTCACCCACTCTCTCTCTCTCTCTCTCTCTCTATTGCGAACATTTCTTTAGGATTCTGGTCCGTATTGATATGATTGTACCACATAATCTCTCTAGATTTGCAGACTTTATGCAACAGTCATGATGTACATTTGCTGTCTCCAAATACCCAAAGATGCCTAAAGATGGGCAAACTGTGGCCCTACAGGGATACACATGGTCCTACAAGTCACTGTATGGACGGCGGTTTGAGGTAGTTTGTCTGGTTATATGCACAAAATATACTGAAAAAGTAAAGGTGGGTTCTGTAACTTCTATAGTACACACAGAGAAGTCAAAACAGGGGGTCACTAAGGGTCCAAACATCCATTCTGCACAAGGGTTTTGCTCCAGCGTAAACTGGAAGTGTAGCAGGGAACAGCATAAACTCTTTTACACCCTGACCTGAACACAACATGTCATTGGGGCAGATTTTTTTGCAGCTTTTACATTCAGGTTTGCAACCACGAATAGCTGCAGGAGTGCAGACAAACATACACACAAGCACATGCATAGATAACAGAAATACTTAACCGTCTGTAACCCTTAAGACAGTAATTGCCTTTTTAAATGTGCAGATTATTTCACAACAGAGCTTTACTTAAGCCGTCTTTTGACAGCCAGGTATTTTCCACTGAGCTGGCTCATAAAGAAACTGGGGATTTTAGGTAAGAGGAGAATAAAAAAAACAAAAAACAGAAGAACAAGCCTCGTCTATTTTAGTCGCACTTTAAAAAGACTTACTACTTGAGTATCTACTTTTGGAGGATCATTTTTAAAGTTTAGGCGTGATGACGAGAGCTAACAATAGAAAAACATGTAATTCTAGATTGGGAACAAGTTTGGCCTCGCCCTGACACATATCGGAGGAACACTGCAAAATAATGGCCACAACTAAAATATAGCACACCTTTGGTCAGTTTCTATCGTTATCTATTCTGTTGTCACCCAAACTCTGACAGGAGATATTGTCAAACGTCATCTCCAAGTCCTGCATTGTTGTGACTGTGAACTGTAGATTTCAGTTTTCTCTACTGAACTGAAAAGCCACAGTTCAACAGGCATGCTTGTATTTCTCTGAACATGAAATAAGCAACTGTAGAGCAAAACACAAAAACAACATCTGATTTTGATTTATGAACTCACACATTTCCTCAAAGTAACAAGAATGCTTTGAGTGTGTGCCAGCATCTAGTGAATGAGGATATGAAGATTGAATTGCCACTGCAGCAACTATGATGAGATTTTTTGACACTTTTGGCTCGAAGTCAGATGGATTTCAAACTTTTTTCAAACTATTTATCGGTGCACTGTTACACACAAGAGGTCCAGGAAGTGTCCCCCAAGCCACCACTTGAGTCTTATTCTAGTATTACTTTTGGTTTTTAGTTTTAAACCCAATGGAGAGTGTGTTCATTGATCTATCCAAGATTATTACAGATTTGTGTTGCTCCTTCATCATATTTTCCCTTTAAATGATCCAGTCTTTTCCACTGAAATGCCGTGTAAAGTTGCTGCTCAGGGCTCCACAATGAGGAACTACTGAACAGTACGGGACTAACCCAGAGTCCATCACGACCTTGCGCTCACTACTCAGTTCCTCGATATAACTCAGCTGCTATCTGTGACCACAGAACCGTCATTAGATGACAGTCCACCACGTCATATCACATCCTCTGTGCGACAGCAGTGGTATTATAAGGAAACGTACCGCTTGGTTACTTTGCATACGGCCACACTCATCTGATTGTCTGTAGTTACTCATTACTGATGCAAATAAGCTGTGTGAGGGTTGTGGGCTGCATGCAACACACAATTTAATATAAAAGCACCAGAAGACACTCAAAAAAAAAAAAAAAAACAAAGACTTTACCTGCAAACATGAGCTCAGAAACATCTGGCTTTACATGCAGACATGTGAAGAGCGGAAGAGGACTTTGGGCCTGGTCGATTTTTTCCTGGATGTCACTGAGCTTGGTGTCCATTCTCTGGTAGCACAGAACGCTTTTGTAAGTCATTCACACAGTATTCTTATGTTACATGTAGATTTCTATCTAAACATAAATATATGATCATGTGAAAGTAAAGTAAAAATGCTGTCAAGAGGGAATCAGGACAAAAGTGACCTTCAGATTAGGTCTGGATGAGACGCTAGTTTAAAAGCAACAAGAGGAAATAAAAGATGAACTCAGGGGGACTGATGAATTTGTGTAACACAAAGAAAAAGTTTTTTTTTTTCTAAAATAAAACTCGGAGTGGCTGTGAGGTGCTTCCTACCGCAGGTATAAGCGTCTCTCCTATGAGCATACCGAAGATATCGGTAAAGGTAACAGGCTGGCCTGAGGCTTTCTTGGTCCACAGGGCCTGGATGTAGTTGGTGATGTGCTGGGGGAGCAACAGCCTGAGCGGGTTACTGCTCACTCTCTTCATCAGCTCATCATTGATGTCTTTTGGACCCTTATTTGGAAAGCCAGGGTGGGAATAGAGAGTGGACATGTACCTACAGGCACAAGGAGGTAGAAGGTTAGAACGAAGCACTGTGCAAATCTCACTGCAGCATCACTCTGCTCGTTACAAGGTCTATCCTGTAGGGAAGCTAAACCCAGTAAGTCATGAAGACTGAAATAAGACAGAGGTACTTGCTTGATGAAAGCATCATATCAGCAGAGGAAGGCAGGAAAGTTTGCCAAAGCGGAGAGGGGCAACGCCGAAGGAGAGTCAGAAAGAAAAGAAGGACAAAGAAACAAGGCAGTGACAATAAGGACGAAGATAAAGAGAAAACATGTATTTAGCTCAGAGAAAGGCAGGGTGTAAAAAGAAAGAAAAAAAGACGGCATAAAAACGGACCAGGTGGATCCAGAGAGGCCGGCAATATATGTGGCACAGTCCAGGACCCCAGACTCAAACAGGGCCTTCATCACCCCCGAGAAGCCGACCATGGCACGAAAACCGCCTCCTGAACCTGCTATGGCGATCACTGGCACCTACAAAACACACAAACAAAGTGAGAATCATACGAGGAAGAAGGAAAAAAAACAGAGATGTGCTTATTCACATCAATACAAACTACAACGGCTACAAGTATGAGTATCAGATTCTTTCCACCTCATTCTTTGAGCTTGAGTAACTTCCTTCTGCTGACACGATACAGTCAGGCTGCCATGACAGTTGCATCATGCCTGTGCAACATCTTCTCGCTTAAGCCATCAGATTTTCAAAAATGTCATAATTCTCATTGTGCAACACTGCTTCCTTTCTCCAGTTTGTGTTTATCTTCAGGTCGCTTGTAAATATTTCCAGTCTTCTTGGAATAGTTGTTGGAGCATAGTAGAAGGCAGAAACTGGATATCTCATTTGTCTGAAGCTTCCGGCACATGCTGAAGACATGACCAGGCCTGGCAGGAGATTACCACCAAGCCCAAGGGCGTCTAGCCAAAACCACAGCAGCGGAAAGGCTAGCTTAGCTCATGGGCGATGGGCGATGGGTTTGGGGCTTTGTGAGGCTTAAAGTTCACTTTCCAGTGTGAGAAACATCGAAGTGTTGTTCTAATCTGCAAACGCAGCTTGTACAAAAACTGCACCACAGTTATAAATTTAGCAAGTCAGCAAGTTTGTAGCAAGCCTGAACACATTAGCTGGAGGCAACAGACCTCGGTGCTTCAAGCTATTTGTCGTTCTGCAATTTTTTGAAGTCTTCACTACAGCGACAGATCATAAATGTGAACTAGAAGAAAGATCGAACAATAAGTCCCACATCCATCATTGCATTTTGCACCAATCAGCCGCAGCATTAAATCCACTGACAGGTGAAGTGAGTAACGCTGAACATCTTCTTACTGTTCAACATTCTGCAGGGAAACCTTGGATCCTGACATTCACACCACCGACCTGAACATTGTTACTGACCAACACTACTCCACAGCGATGACACTAAGGAAGGAGCAGCCTCCCCCGGCAGACAGTGCATGCACAGATACTGCAAAAACTCATCAGGAACGACTCAAAGAACATGACAAAGACCCCGAGGTGGGGCTTCACTGGACTTCTAAACATCCCAATCTGCATTTGCAGGATGCACCAGAACAAGGCTGATCCATGGAGGCCTCACCCATCAAACCACAGGATCCACTTAAAATATCCCCCATAGGATCGCCCCAGAGCTCCAGTGTACATGGCTATACACTATACAGAACCAACAACCTGCATTCTTTCTTAGAGCCATCAGGGGGCAACTCCACTGGTTGCAAAAAAAGCAGTCCGATTGTATAGAAGTCTATGAGAAACCGACCCTACCTCTACCTTGACTTGTTACCGCCGTAAACATTTTCCTAATGTGTTTATGGTCTCAATCACTGGTTTCAAGTTTCCTTTAATAAAGCGTGATGCTGATTTAGTAAATTATGGACCTATTTCAGGTAAAATAGACGGTAAAGCTCGTAGCCAGATCCACCCAATGATCATCAAGCTGTTTAAGAGATGTTGATGTCACAGCTGCTACATCCATCATTTATTTACAGTCTATTTCTACGGCCCACTGGGTCAGAACTGTTTTGGTAGAACAAGTGGAACTGACACAATATCAGGCATGTTCTTGCTGACCAGTGTAAATAAACAGTGTCCAGTGTTTGGACGCTACAGTGAGTATAGATTATGTGTAATGCTAATATTTGCCTTCTGGGCTTCTAGAACCTTTTGACCTCCCACAAAAAACAAAAAAAAAAACACCAAACTCAGCAGTGAGTAGGAAGTGACACTCTTACAGTAAGTTCCTCCTCAGCTCCGGACATACGGGTCGGTGATGTGTGGAAGTTGTGGGGTTTTTGACAGGCTCTATAAATGACAGCTGTGGCAGCATACGTAATTTCAGGGCAACAATGAGGAAGCAGGGGTAGCAGTGAGGGTAGCTTAAGTTCACTTCAATGTGAATGTAAATGAAAAAAGTGAGTGCAGCTGTGTATAATGCTGACAGCCTGAACTCGCTCACAGCCTTACTTCATTATCCCGGCCCTGTTAACATGGTTGTGATTATTCCCTTCCTCGCCAAGAGCAGAAGAATGACATCATTCCCATGTGTGTGCATTATGAAATAGAAAGAAATAACTATCCTAGCTCATTTATTTAACCTGTACAAACAGAATAAACTAACATAAAACAAAACGTTAATTAGTGAACATTAGGGGTGATAGATTTTCCCACCTTCAGACAGAGCCAAGCCAGCTACTCTCCCTGGTTCCAGGCTTTGTGCTGATCTACTACAAGCTAATGGCTGCTGCCTAAATCTGTTCACACTTATTTGTTGTACATCATTATGTGTGTAGGTAAGTGCAACAGGTTGGTGAAACTAAGCGTTTGAATAAATTAAGCTATCACCTCAAAGTTTTACTCAGACAACTTTAAAATTTAAGATTAAACTACTGTCAAACAGGTGTCGGGTCAAATGGATGTTTAAACGCAGACTCAGTGGATCCGTGCTCACCTCCTCTGGAGAGCTGGGGAGGAAACGAGGCTTCTCCATGTCCAGGAGCTTCTTGATGCCGAGCATCACTCGTTCTCTGCGGGTTTGTCTGAACTGCTTCTCTTTGTCGCACAGGGCCAGGCTGAACCGCAGGTCCAGCTTTGTGCTGCAGATATAAATGGCAGGAGGAAGATTTACTAAATTCTGATCGAGCAAAGCTGAGCAATAAGTCATGTTATTCAAGCTTTTGTTTTCTGCTGAGAGGCAGATAGAGGATGTCATCTATTAGTCTGCACTACACTACCGATGATGATGAAACGGGTCTTTGGGTCACATAAGATCTACTTTGAGGTCATCTGGTGTGAAACACATTCACAGACCAGTATTCATGATCCCTTGCTCTTTGCTACTCACCTTATCCTAATGACAAATGCTTCAAACATGCTTGGCATTTCCGAACCCTCCTACTAACGCTGATGCAATGATGGCATGGGAAATATGAAGGACTTCGAGTGTATATTTAGCTTACCAAAGTATTCTGCTCTTACTGACTAATGCTGCTTCTAAATATAGTTTCTGAGCTACACTTTCTGTGTATTCTTGTACCTGTCACGTATCTGTACACCGGATGTAAGTTAGTTAGAACTGGTACTGCCTTCTGACACGTGGGTTTTTGTGTTAAACAGTAAATGGTGTTGAAACTACTGCGATGTGATTGTGAAGTTACTACATACCAGATCTCCAGCGACATCTCTAAGTGCACTTTGGTGGCCTGTCAAAATAATTGAATATGTGGTTATTGTTCATCCTTGGGTTGTGGTTGGCAAACACAAAGTAGACAAACAAAATCAATGACGTGAAAACATGCCGCAAATACTTTTTGCATCAGTGTCAGATTCACTGGACTTTCTCGGAATAGAATAATCATTTAATCCTTATCTGATGTAATTAATCACTGTTCTGTTGTTGACCTCTGTGCAAACATAACACTTCCTCTGTCACTGCTGGAATTCAGTGAAGCTCGTACACAGTATTTAATCAAACAGAACATCTACAGTGTCACGTGCGCATTTCCTTGTAATGCATAGACTATAGGTAGCAGCAACGTTTGCCTGCACAACATGAGCATATAATGTCAATCCTGAACAGCCAATGGAACAAACTGTCTTACTTTGCCAATAGGGAAAGCCTCCATCTTTTTCTGGCCCACTTGGAGCTTGGTGATGTCAAACGATGCCGTGCCAAGCGTCTCATCCATCACATAATTGGCATCCATTAATGTTAGCTGATTGGAATAAACAACGGTAGTTTATGGTTAAATACAAACTCAGCACATCAGTAATTCTGGCGTGTGTTTAGGTTCATCTGAACAACTCGTCTTCAAACCAGTTAAGTTAAACAGTGATCAGTGTAAACACAACGATCAGAAAAGCTTTCATTTATTCAGTTTTCCCTAGATGACCCTCAACGGCTGCAACAAGAGTCCTTCTGATGCCAGTTTCAGCTGATGATCCTGCCATATTATCTCATATCCGGCTAAAGGTGTGTTTATGTGGGCTTCTGCTCCACTACATCCCTGCTGCTCATCTGATGCTAAACAACAAACTGTGGGTCTGACCTCCAGGACGTTCTGCTGGTTGGGGTCCAATATAAAATCAAAGGTCTCGTTCCATTTCGGGTTGATGTCGTTGTCTATATGCTTGGTCCTCTTTCTGCTCTCTGGGGCGGTCGGGATGAACAGCTCCACGTATGGGTCTGGAGTGTCCACTGCATACAAACACACAGTCAGCAGTGTTACTAAACAGCAGAAGCCCAAAGTCACATGAACCACCAAACCTTCTACTGTCATTCATTCAACCAACAAAAACTCATCTCTGTGCATCAAAATCACATGTTTAGACTTTCTGCCATAAGAATGCAAAAATATGTTTTAATGTCACGTGGCTATGGGGCAAACAGAGAGCAAAGAGACTCACACAGGTCACCCAGCGCTCCTTTGGTGACGCTCTCAGCTCGAACCACCGTCACCGTGAATTTGTGAGAAAACTGCTGCTCCACCTGCAATACAACATTCATTCACCGCCCTGTGGGAAAATAGCTTTCACCGCTATGAGAGCAAAGATTACGAATCCAGATCACAGGTAGCTCAGAGTTCACATCCCACCTGTGCTCACGCCGTGCATTCATCTTGGCAGCAGAACAGTTCTTATCAAACCGACACCAGATTTTGATCAAAAAAACCTCACGGGGAATTAGCAGTGAAAGGTTCTGTACTATCAGGTAAATGGTGAACACTGTAGTCAGTCTGTAAAGAGGCAAATGAAATTTTGTTTCCCAGATGACCAGCCTTTAAAAGAAAACCTTGGAGTATGGTTTATTTCTGTTGTTCTCCAAAATGCCAAACCTTTTCCCCACAGCTTTATTTTCTTTCTCTCTACCTACATTTAAGCACCAGTGACAACCAGTATCAGGATGTAACTGGTACTTGGTTCATCGATGCAATTACACTGTGAATGGCAGCGCACATTATAAGAGAGTGTTATTAAACGTGCCACAGGTTACCTTGTGCCAATGTCTCCAAGGACAAAGGACAAAGGAAGCGTTGTATGACCTTCATAGATATGCGTCTCTGATCCCACATGATAGATTAAGAGCAGAATTTGTGTTGTTTTTTTGCTGTGTGTTAATGCTCAGTGCTGTTTTAAGGTGTGACCACTCCTAAGGGACACAAGAGTTCTTAGAAGACTGCATGTTTGAGACGCCCTGCTCAGGAAGCTTAAAAGCTATTTAGCAAAGACTATTTGGCCTAAAGAGGGCATTTGAAAATCTGTGTGATTAGACTTTGATTAACAGATATAAAATGGCATAACAGTGCTCTGAAGAGAGATATGACGAAGGCTATCTCACACTCATACCAGCTGCATAGACAAGCGCTCATTATAAACCTACTCAACCATTGCAATGATATCGAACGTGGCCTTGATGCGGAAATGTTTACTGCAGACCTTGCACAAGGGGTTTTTGCTTCCGAGCAACAGGAGTGAAATTCAGTCGACTGTGTTATCACTGAGAAACCGGTACACCATGACCTTCTTTGGAACGATTTGTCTCATGAAACTCTCAACTCCTGTTTCGGCTTGACCCTGCTTTACATGCCGGAAACAATACCTGAGTTAGTACTCACGATTATATTAGAAGCCATTGCGCTGACAGGAGTGAATTTCTCGGGAAAGCCTTCGTCAAGATGTTGACTCACCAGAACCTCTCAAACTGAAGCATTTAGAGCCTGAAGGATGAAACAAAGAAGTTGAGCATCAGTGCAAAGGCAGGATTGCGGCTTTAACACACAAACAACCGTTACGTTAAAAACAACACTGCTCTGGATGTTTTCCCAGCGTTCCCGTAATCACGCTTAACTGTCCGTCAGCGAAACTGGAAAGCACAGGGATCTACTTATGGGCAGAGCTGCCACTTCCTCCACAACCAGGAATTTTACTGTACTTTATAGAAGGACAACATACTAAAAACAAAAACGACTAAGTTGTTTCAGTGAAGCCGTTAATGACTTTGGAGGAGCAAGGGGAAGTGTGCTGAGCCACCAAGTCATGATAAGAGGACTGGCCCAATAGAGTGTGTGTGTGTGTGTGTGTGTGTAAGGACACCACATGTAAATGCAAAGAGGGTAAGAGAAGAGATGCCAGTAAAAGGAAGTGTGTCTTCTTCTTCTGATAATATGACAAGCCACATATAGAGTTGTGTAACATGAAAAATGTAAAGCTTGGTTTGCTTTTGCAGAAGAAGTGGTGAGACGATTATCTGAAACGAAGCTTTCCCATACATTAATGAAAGGTTTTCAGATGGGCTACGTGTGCATGTGAGCGTGTACATGTGTGTGTGTGTGTGTGTGTACGTGTGTGTGTGTGTGCCGGTGATAGCACATCAAGGTCATTGAGCCTTTTCTCATCTGTTCACCAAAGCGTATCATTACTGCGGGGACTGAGAGCACGTAGAGTGTCTGTGTGTTCACAGCAGTGGTCACGTACTTTGCATCAGTGGTCCAACTTTTTGAAAGTGCCAGCTCACTCTGGCCCTTGTTCTGCAGCATACAATGAGTGCATGCAGGCCGGCGAGCCAATACAAGCCGGACGCTTCCCAGCACTGCATTTTCATATGAGGGCACAAAATGTGAAAGAGGCACACAGCAGCCACACATAATGCAAAGCAGCTGCAGTGAGTGTAGCTTTTATACACTCAGTGCGGTAAACCTGTATGTATACTCCCCCGAGATATAAAAGGTAAAGGTCGGACGATTACTTCTATGAATCACTGTGCATTTCCCAAAAGACATATTACAGCGAAGAGTCATTGCAGTGTAACTCTTATGTGGATTACAGGGTTCATACAAGACTTGTCATTAGGCACTGTTAACAGGTTTTGCCTGAATCATACTAGCTGGGCAGATTAAGGCCAGAGCAGACAGGGCCTGATGATAAGTGTGCAACATGCAATGATGGCGAGTGTTGTTGTTTCATGTAAGACAATGCAGGAAAAACTCTTCATTTGCAATCATGTAAACATAAAACATGACATCAAGGTGGGATGTGATACACACATTCTCCTAGAAGCAACGAGCTGTCTATGTTTGCACAGATCTGTCTTCTTTAGAGCTCAGTATAGGCACTGACAAACTGGGTTCATACAACTTTGTCTATATGCGTTACTGAGAGCGTCTGAGCAGTTTCCTTATCCTCTGAATTGCGTAAAATGTGGGCTTTCACGAAGACGCTGTTTCAGCCAGCAGCAGCAGCAGCAGCAGTTCTTGGCACTGACCTCCTCCACCAGTTCCTCGTTCACTTCTATTGTCTAAACACAGCAATTTATCTAGGAAAGGAACGAAATGTCAACATACCTTAACAGAACCACCGTATCAACTCACAAATCCCGTAAAATGTGTCATGTTCATCGAGGATATCGTTCCAGCTCTGCAGGAGTAGCGCGGAGGAGGTGCTTCTCGGCTGAACAGCACAAACGATCACCCGGCAGTCAAGAGGATCGGAGTTTACCGTGTCAGTAACAAGCAGCTGCTACGCGTAGGCAACAAAAATGACAGTAAGTGAAAAAACGAAGGAGTAAAAAAAAAAAAAAACACTTGCTGGATGGGAAAAAGTTAGGAAAACTCCGAAGAGTCAGGCTTTGACTCAGCGGGGGAAGCTGCAGCTGGCTACAGCCACAAACGTCTCCAATTGCGCATCAGTGCGCAACGACGTCCACAGGAGGGCGCGTAAAGACAGTTTGTTGCCAGAATAAACAACCTTTGTTTTTTTGAGAATGACACAGAGGTGACGGTGAAGTTTAACCGATTATTCCGTGTGTTGAATCAGCCCGCTTCTTTACAGCCATGAATTCATAAGAACATTATTATACTGAAACACTTCCGCAGATTCTTATCAAGAAAGATGCTTTCAAGTATTTAACAATTTCAACAATCCAATTATATCAATATATCAGTATCAATCATCCAACAATTTCCCTGAGGTTTGCACCAAAGGGATCAATAAAGTTCTATTCTATTCTATTCTATTCTATTTATTCATTTAGACATCAAAAAAGAGACTGAGCTACAAACCGACATCCATCCTGGATCCACATAGTATTCACATGTTTAATTGTATTCATGGAATTACTTTATCTCTTAGACAATTACACGACCAAGTCTCATTATTCAAAAAGTACAACTCGTGCATTTGATGTTTCTTTACTTTTTTTCACGACAAGTTATGAAGGCTACTGATTTTTCTTCCTCCTCTGGTGGAAATATATTCTATGAAACAGACTCAGGGAGTGGGAACTGAAAATCTTAAAGACTGTCGATAGAATGCATTTTTATAAAGTGCACAGGGATACGTGCAGCTTTATATATGAAAGCTGCAGCTTTGGAGGCGGCTGTGATACGTTGGTTTCAACACGAAATGAATTCCGCTGAAAAAGAGGGAAAGTTAAATCAAGAAAAGCGCTCAAATGACCGTATTGCTGCTAAAATAAATACATATTTTTTTATTTTATTTTTTTTAAAATCCACCTATATTCATATCCGGATAAATGAGAGATTAGGAGTTATGAAAGACACGATATTCCCGGGGCACCTCTCACTCTCTGGTATGTGACTGAGTCTGTGTCATCCATGTGACGTCAACGCGCAGCGCGCATATAAGGTGGGTCGTCTCTCAGGTCTCTCACATTCAAACTTTCACCCTCACAGCGGAGGTTCCTTGGAGGAGAGAAGGAAAGAAAAAAGGATCTGACGAAGTCTTTGGAGTATGACCAGACTCACATTTGCGGTTTTCCTGTTGGCACTGGGCTTTCTTCTCTGCGAAAGTGGTGAGCTGAGAAACTTCAAACGAATCTCTGACAATTTATCCAGAAACTATGAATCTGAGCAAGTTAAAAAAAAATATGGTTATAGACCAGGATTTTTTGTTTCCTGTTAGAAGATGCTACAGCCATTATAACATAATGACATGGACTTTATAAAAATGTGGAGCATAAAAACACAAAAACTTTCAATGAGATTGTGAGATTGTGGGATCTAATAGGTTTGTCTTGAATTCTTAGTGAATGCCAAACATTATCTGTTCCAGGTAACCCATGTTGCTCAGAGCCATGCCAGAACAGGGGGGTTTGCACAGCCCTCGGGTCCGATAACTATGAGTGCGACTGCACACGGACAGGCTTTCATGGACAGAACTGCACAACACGTAAGCATCAACCCATGAGCTGAATCTGACATTAGGATGTGTTTGTTGTAATTACATGTTCGGTTAATTAACCTTCCCTCTTCTTTGCCGCTTTTACAGCTGAATTCTTCACCTGGCTCAAAGTGTCCCTGAAACCGTCGCCCAACACCGTTCACTACCTTCTCACTCACTTTAAGGGCTTCTGGAACATCATCAACAACATCTCATTTCTCAGAGATGCCATCATGAAATATGTGCTGACGTGTGAGTGTCTTTAGCTGAAGGCAAAATGAAAAGATTGGCTGGAAACTTCCTGATAGCACATTAATTAATTTGTACAGCAGCTTGTGGAGAACCCGGTGATGTGTTTCGACTAATGTGGTTTTCTCCTCTCTCCAGCCCGATCCCACCTGATTGATAGCCCTCCAACTTTCAATGCGGATTATGGTTACAAAAGCTGGGAAGCCTACTCCAACCTGTCCTACTATACGCGCACCCTCCCCCCAGTGCCAGAGGATTGCCCAACCCCAATGGGAGTAGTAGGTAAGAACAGCGTCTCTGCCTCAGGAGAACCAGTTTTCTCAGATTCTTAAATACTACTGTAATGAGGACAAGAACATCTTGCTCTTATTACATCATAGGAAGTGCACGCATCAAACTGATATTTTCTCCTGGATTAAAATGTGCTGAGGGAACACAGCAAAACCTGCCCCAGCAAGCCACAGCTAGAGTCTTAAAACTGCCTCTTGCACATTAGACCTAAAGAGCTGTAATTTTTCCTGCTATTAAAGTAGCTTCTTTCTGTATCTTATGCTGACTGTAATGTTCTTGTTTCCAGGCAAGAAGGAGCTCCCCGATATCAAGGTTTTGGCTGAGAAGCTCCTAATGAGGAGACAGTTTATACCAGACCCGCAGGGCACCAGCCTGATGTTTGCATTCTTCGCCCAACACTTCACACATCAGTTCTTCAAGTCTGACATGAAGAGAGGACCTGCTTTCACCTTGGCTCAAGGTCACGGGGTGAGTGCAGCAGATCTCAGGAAAAATTAGGAAGAAAACTGTTTCAATATGAAGCACATTTTAATGGTTTGGTTTATGCTTTTTAGGTGGACCTCAACCACGTTTATGGAGACAACCTGGAGAAGCAACACAAGCTCAGGCTTTTCAAGGACGGCAAGCTGAAATATCAGGTACGCTCAAAGGCAGCTGCAGTTCAGCCAGTCGAATGCTTCAGACCACTCCTGTGTCTCACAATCGCTTCCTGTCTTGTGTAACTCTGCAGATCCGGGATGGAGAAATGTACCCACCAACAGTAAAGGACGTGGGTGTCGACATGCACTACCCTCCTCATGTGCCAGAATCTCACCGCTTCGCTGTCGGCCACGAGGCCTTCGGCCTGGTCCCCGGTCTGATGATGTACGCCACCATCTGGCTCCGCGAACACAACCGGGTGTGCGACGTGCTGAAGGAGGTCCACCCCGACTGGGACGACGAAAGGCTCTTTCAGACCACAAGGCTCATCCTGATTGGTGAGTTTAAGAGTTTCAGTCACGTAGCTGAAAAAGTAAAGTCAGAATAATATGCTGGTGTTACCGCTAGAGTTTTAGAAAGAGGAAGTGGTGCTTTTTATTTTGGGAACACTTACCAACAGCCCTGTTTCTCGTACGCTGGAGCATTTTACTGAAAGGGGAAATGTTAAACAAGCCTCAAGATGTGCAAAGAAGAAGCAACAAGCAAAGCACATTCTAATGCCTGCATTATAAGAATGTGTGATTTTTTTGCCCTGTAGGTGAGACCATCAAGATTGTGATTGAGGACTACGTGCAGCACCTGAGCGGCTATCACTTCAAGCTCAAGTTTGACCCCGAGCTGCTCTTTAACCAGCGCTTCCAGTACCAGAACCGCATTGCATCTGAGTTTAACACCCTGTACCACTGGCACCCTCTGATGCCTGACAGCTTCCACATCGAGGAGACCGACTACAGCTACAAACAGTTTGTGTTCAACACCTCTGTAGTGACTGAGCACGGCATCGGCAACCTGGTGGAGTCGTTCAGCAAGCAGATTGCAGGACGGGTAAGAACTGTTAGAAAAACTTTCTCTGAGATTGTACCATCACTGTTGCTTTAAAGTGGCTATAGCTTACATTTTACTTACCTTTTTTTTTGTTTTTCAGGTTGCCGGTGGTAAAAATGTCCCAGGACCGATCCTGTATGTGGCCATGAAGTCCATAGAGCACAGCAGACAGATGCGTTACCAGTCTCTGAACGCCTACAGGAAAAGATTCTCCATGAAGCCCTACACCTCTTTTGAAGACCTGACAGGTGAGAAACGTTCAACATCATTTATAAAATGGAACACTTGTAGGTGGAAAACATGACATCAGAGGATTAATGAGGACGTTATTATCAACATTATTGCTGCATTTTCATGAACTGATTGCAGGAATTACTCTAAACAGATGAAAAAATGCTACAGAATACAGCTCATGATGTGGTTTACTCATTATTAGGGGAATGGCTCGGGCTCAGTTTTAGTCCCCAGCCGCTTTAGAGGTTAGGTATTTATTTCCGTGACTCTAAGAGCCAGATGTTCATTTCATCTTAAGATAGTGTAAGCAGATTGTCATCACAGAGAGCAAAGCATAAACAGACAGGAGAGACCTCCTGGTTCAGAGCAAAAGATTTAGATTCCTCGAGAAGAGGATTTCATCTTGATTTAAAAACTAAATGTGATGTATGAGTAAAGAAAAATGTTTGCTTGTGTATACCTGTAAGAAGATTAAAATGAGGAGGTAGCAAAGACAAGAGGAGAGATCATTTTTGTTTAAAATTCTGGCTCTGAATCAGCCAAAGCACAGAGGTCATATTTAGACTAACGGCAAACTTTGCAGCTGCTGAGCCAGTAAGAGAAGCCGAACTGAGTCACTCACTGAAACTGTTCCTTTGCTTGTTTTTTTCAGGTGAAAAAGAAATGTCCGCAGTGCTTGAGGAGATGTACGGCCACATCGATGCCGTGGAGCTCTACCCGGGCCTGCTGGTGGAGAAACCCAGGCAGAACGCCATCTTTGGGGAGACGATGGTGGAGATGGGGGCCCCTTTCTCCCTCAAGGGCTTAATGGGAAATCCCATCTGCTCTCCGGAGTACTGGAAGCCCAGCACCTTTGGAGGCAACGTGGGCTTCAACATCGTCAACACCGCCTCCCTGCAGAAGCTTGTCTGCGATAACGTGCGGGGGCCCTGTCCCGTGGCGTCCTTTCATGTGCCCGACGTTAAAGACACGGGGTCCATGATCATCAACTCCAGCTCGTCCCACTCGGGCGGCAGTGACATCAACCCCACGGTCATTCTGAAAGAAAGGACTACTGAGCTCTAATTTTATCTGATTATTATTGGGATATATATTTTATGTATTTATTTATTTATTTATTTGTATTATTTATTGCCTTTACTATTTATAGCATATAAGAAAGCGCAAGAACAGAATTTTTTAAAAATATTATTACGTGTTATTTTGTACAAATTCGTTATCAAGAACAAAAATCTGTGTTTATTTATTTGAACAATTCTTTGTATTGTAAGTTATTGTTACAGTAAGAACCTCAGTCACTGCAACTTGATACTTGAAAGTTAGTTTACAGTTAAATGGTAGCGTATGTTACACTCCTTATCGTCTTCTCAAAGTAGCTCCTGCTGCGCATCCACTTGTGCTCATGCAACTGATGATCTTCAGTGTCCTGCAGACAGCAAAACACAGGACAGTTGTAACATTTATAATGAACTGAATGACTGATCTTGACTGTTTAGATCTGATTTACTGCACAGCGCATTCCTTTTTCAGTGTTGTTTTCCTGATTTCTTTTCTACTTTAGTCTGTATGTCGCTTCCGGCAATCTGAAATGAGAGTAACTGCACAAGCTGCACTGTTGTTTAGAAATGCATAGTTACTCGATTGTACGAGCTTGACGTAGCAAAGGTATCGCTAGTTATGCTCTCAGTGACTATTTGTATTGCAATTTGATATCAATAAATTTTGACAGGAAGTCTTACATATTTCTGACTTTGTGTTTTCATATGAACCCTCTGATTGAGGATCCAACAGGCTTTTCCTCCTGAAGAAATAATGTAATCCAAGTGCAAAGCAATGAATATACCCATGAAAACTATCACTAGTTTTATATTTTATTTATTGGAGTTGGGGTGTGGCGACAACAAGAAACAAGGCACACATTTAAGGCACAGTCTGTTAACCCCATTGACTGTTAAGACAGTGTGTTAAATATGCAACATCCCACTGGTATGTTCATCGGGCTGGAATATCACATCACTGCAGAAACCAGTTTCACATCTATGTCACTGCATATGGAGGACAAGACAATGTGTTGTCATATGAACGCAGACCAAGTTGTCCTGAGTCAGAGGGATGATTTTCATGGTTCAGGTGAGAGGTGAATTAGTCACTGTATTGCCTCATAAAATTCCAATGATGTCTAAAATGTCTTTTTTCACAACTTCAACCGACTGAAAGAAAATAATCACACATCTCGTCTTCTTGAAATACATTTAAAAAATAATACACAATTCAGAATCAGAATCAGAAACACATTTATTGCCTGTTCACACAATATGAGGAATTTGTTCTGGTGGGTTGGTGCAACAAAACAACAATAAATATAGAGTGAGATCATTTCTCGTGAATCATAGTTAATTACTGAACATGTTCATTATTATATTTAAAACAGAATTCAGCCTTAATATGTAATAAATTCATAAAGCAGGGCCTTTTCTAAAATCTCCTTTTGAATAACTGGAATCCATTCTACACTGATTCGGGTCCCTTTCTCCACAGACCTCTGAAGGTGTCCTGGGGTATCAGGTACCAGCACCAAAGCCTTTAACTCCTGTAAGTTGTGAGTTGGGGCCTCCGTGGATGCAATCTGATTGTATAGCACATCCATCAAACTTAATTCTAGGGAGTCACGTTGAACTCTTCGTTTTGTTCCTCAACCTATTCCTGAATTATTCCTGCAGTGTGTCAGGAAGCATCATCCAGCTGAACGAAGCTACTGCAGTCGACTGCCGCTGTGAAGGGGTCCAGGTTCTGCAGCAGGGTTTAGGTGGGTGGTACGTGTCAAAGTCACGTCCACATGGATGCCAGGACCAGAGGTTTCCCAGCAGAGCATTGCCCAAAGCATCACACTGCCTCTTCCTGCTTGTCTTCTGCTGGAAGATCTCTTCACCAGGTAAACGATGCGCATGCATCAAGCCGTCCACATGACGTAAAAGAGAATGTGATTCGTCAGATCGGACCACCGGGTTCTGCTGCTCCATTGTCCAGCTCTCATGCCCATTGTAGGTGGTTTCAGTAGCGGACTGAGGTCAGTCAGAGCCCACTGGGTCTGGTCTGCGGCCACAGAGCCTCATACGCAGCAAACTGTGATGAACTGTGTGTTCTGACACCATTCTGTCAGAACCAGCATTTAGGTTTTCAGAAATCTGTGCTACAGTAGCTCTTCTGTGGGATCGGACCACACAGGCCGGCCTTTGCTTCTCACTCACATCAGTAAGCCCTTACAGGTCCGTGACCCTGTCGCTGGTTCACCAGTCGTCCTTCTTTGGACCACTTTTGGCAGGTAGCACTAAACACTGGATGCTGGGAACATCCCTCCAAGACCTGCTGTTCTGGAGACTGTTTAACCCAACACATCACCTTGAAGGACTGACTGTTCACGTGCTTCCCCACCGTTTGACAGGTGAAACAGCCTGTTAGTGGTTTTAATATTAAGCCTAGTCTGTGTATATTAAGTCATATTTTTTTTGTTTTTTAGATAGATAGAGGTACCCTACTAAAGGGATCAATAAAGCTCTATCTAATCTAATCTAAGGTCACACGAGTCTTCTGAGTCTCTTTAGTTATTCAAATAGAAAGAAGGAAGTTTATCTATTTAACATCTCTGTCCAATCATCAGACTGCTTCTTATGAAGACCATCAGATAAGATGAAGCTCAAGAAAAAGACCAAGAGTGGAAGTAGAGTTAAGAATAGTTCGTCTGCTACTCTCTCCCAGGTCAAGACTTTTTCAGCTGCTCTCTTACAGTCTGTCTGAGCATGTTTCTCATCTACAGGTATGAAAACAGAAGACACAGAAGAACAAATTACCAACGGATGCTTTATCTCAGTAATACAGTGAATGAAACCGATAAGAAAAAAAGTGAGTTCAGCTTCAGAAAAACACTCTTTCTTCTCATGCATTCCCTTCATTATCACCGTCCTCTACAGTCCACTTTGTGCAGCTCAGGAGCTTTCTTCCCTCCTCGACATACGCGATAAAACATGTAGACACTTGCCAAGCTCGAGGAAGTCTGTGTGCTTTGAGGCAACATGGCACGATTTTCTGCTTCCCGGAACAGTGAGGTGAATCAGTGAAGATCAGGATTTGCTCACTAAAAAAACGTCAATCATGCTTTGACGCTATACATGTAGGTTAGAAAGACAGCATCTTGAGGTAAAGGAGGAGTGTTGTTTGGGCAATGCTGATCTATTCCAAGCAACAGTTTCTGTGTACTGCCTCTGTTTTGATATTACTCTGTTGTTTTTGTACGACTAACAACACACGCTATATGACGTGTGTCAAAGAGGAAATGGGGAAACGTGGTATTGTGCACATCCCTAAAACTTTCCAGCAGTTGACAGAGGCTGCGCTTTGCCGGGAAAAGATGTGGACGGGTATTTGGGCAGTTTTACTGTATATGAGGTGTGAGGATTAGCGTTCAGTCCAGCAGCGTACAGGAAACCTTGCCTCAGCAGTATACGCTGGCCGTCCAACAGGGGAATGCTGGGTTTTTGTTTTTTTTTTTTCTCGGGTAGCCATTCCAAACTAAATATGGCGGAAGGAATGTTGACGTGACTGGCAGCACAGAGTGGTGAGTCAGGCCGCCGGGCATCATCCCTTCTAAACACAGACAATGACAAGCTAAATTTTCCCATCCATTCACACGTTTCTCACAATTGATACAGAGAGCACATTTACTCTCTCCCCCCACACCGGACGGTTAGAGTTCCAAACACAAAACCACATACACAAGTGAGCAAATTGCATCAATTAAGTCATGTGCATCAGATGTCATCTCAGCTGAACCTCATGAACAGTTCCTTCCTCTATCGAATAATCTTTGTCCCGCACTTCAAAGCACGCGTAGGGTTCGCCGTCGGAAGGGACTTGGTCTATCGCGGCATGAAAATGACCTAATTGTGTGTGCACATTGCTTGTTTTCCCCACAGCCAGTTGCCCGAGGGGTGAGTATTATTATTCCATTGTGCATCAGTGTGCTGCATGCCCAGGTCCTGATCTATGAGACCGAGCAGGGGAACACATCTCGCTTTGTGTGGGTGAAATGAGCATGGGCATGTCGTGGGCCCTGGTGCGGGACAAGATCAGAAGGGCTTCAGTGTGTGTGTTTTCCCTCTGACCGCTTCCGAACCTCTCTGGAACCAGACCCGGTGTGGCGGCTGTGACCGAAACCAGAATTACGTGACGCCGTGCAGGTGGCGGTAACGGAGGTCAACTGGGAGCTGGTGCCGGTCGCATCAGCGCGTGAAGCACTGGCACCGGAACACCGGAAACGGAAACTTCATCTCGCACGAGTTTGTACGAAATTTGTTCAATAAATTAAATCATCAAACTGAACTTCAGCGACCCGAGGCAATGTTCTGATTAAATCAAATTCCAAAATGCTTGAGAATGCTGAAAAATACGATTTCATCCCAAAACGTGTCTGTGAAGATTCTCAGTCATCCAGGTCATGGTTGCTCTGGTAGATTAATCGTACCAACTGGACTTGCTTGAGTTCCTTGAAGATGTTCCAGCTCTCATCCAAGAGGCTTCATCAGCTCTGACTGAGTAGTTGGGAGTTCCAGATATCCTGAAGGAGTCATTAACACCTGAGTTTCAATTGGGGGTTTGTTGCTCCTCCCCCTCGTCATCTTCCTGGGAAGAGGAAGATGAAACCGCATCCACACCGAGCCACAAAAGACCCTAACGAACCCCATGGTGGCAGGGGGAACACTAATGACCCAGATAACGAGGGGGAGGAGCAACAAACTCACAATTGAAACTCAGGTGTTAATGGCTCCTTCAGGATATCTGGAACTCCCAACTACTCAGTCAGAGCTGATGAAGCCTCTTGGATGAGAGGTGGAACGTCTTCAAGGAACTCAAGCTGCTGCTACGATTAAACTACGAGAATACTTCCCAAAACCAATTCATAAATCTTTAAAAAGTCTTTTGCCTGAAATAAAAGTTAAAACCAAAACATATTCTGTTGAGAGCAATGCGTTCGGTCTTTACGATGGATTATTCTGAATCACAAACTGTTTAGGTTCTGGCAGAAATGATTAATCAGTCATCCCAACGGCTGGAGATGAATACCTGAAGATCACCAGTTGTTTTATATTCTGAGTAAGAGATGCTATATTGGAAGAAACAGTGAAGTTTCTTTGTGCACAGAATCAAATGAGGTGGGGATTGCTCTTAGTGAGCTAAAAACTGGAACAGAGCTTCAGCATATTTGCTCAAGCAATTCAGAAGAAAGGATAATTATAGCCTACGGGCTGCAACTTTGTCTAACCTGAATCCGCCCACATGCTGGCGGGAATCTTCTTGGTTTTTTTTTAGGTTCTGTCTTGATTTCTAACGCTGTGCTCCACCATGACGACAAGTGTTTTGCTGCTGTTGAAGCCACAGGGAAGACCTCCATTTGTCAATGCCGGTGATGTCATTCTCACTGAATGATCATGGTTTCACCTGACACCTGACACACACACACACACACACACTAATAGCATTTTTTTCATACCGTCATGAGCTCACGACAGTTTAGGCAACAGTGACTGTCGTAAGACGAAGTCAGGCGCATGTCGGATGTCGGTCACGTAAAATTCCTATTAAATACACACTAACAATAAGTTTATTTTTGATCTTTGGGTTTGGCTGATTGCTTCTTAGATTGTTTACCTGGTGATTAAAAGAATTCCTGAAACGACCAGGATGATCATTCAAGACAGTAAAAGTGCAACTGAGGTGATTCCTGAATATGTAAACTGAAAAGAAGGGAAGGGCAAAGAGATGAGAAGGAATTCACAAACACAATGAAACATTGTGCAAGTAAGAGGAAGAGAAGCCCTGATGAGTCATCTTCATTGATCTACACCCATTACATGCTGTTTGTCTTTGGATCACTCACTATGACTCTCCTGGCACGTTACACTCTAAACGAAGTGAAGACAAGGTGTCTGATCACACTGAGGGTTTTGTGCAAAGAAGAAAAACTAAAGAAAGAATAAAGGTAAATCAAAGGGAAAGACAGAAGGAAAGGATCTAGTGATACAAAAAGTCTGCATTTAAAGTTTAGATTGGAACAAATACATTAGAACAGAACCAATCAGGCTCTGCTGCCTTCACTCCTGTCGAGGTCCGACCCTCATGCTCAACACGTCTCTGTGACTTTCTGCAGGGACGAGTTCCTGGCACCCGATCGCCTCCATTTCCGATCAACCCGCATCTGATGTGTTCGTTACAGAAGCGTCCCTTTGACAAAAACTACCTCCAGATCCTTTTAAGGCTACACAGGCTGAAATGAGCGTCCTCCATCCACAGCACTATGTCACAGGATGAGGAAACAACAACGATATGAAAACAGCTGTTAAACTGTCGGCGATCGCACGAACCTGCAGTCACATTATATCATCAACACACACTCATCCGTCAGACATACACACACGTCACTGCTGTATGTTATAGACGACCATGTGAGGGCCTAAAGAAGCAGACACGTGGGTGACGTCACATGCCAGAGGTGTTAGAGATGATCTCCTTCATTAGGCTTCATTCCCACATTCGGCTGATAAGAATCACCCTCTGAAACCTGAAACTCCAGAATTCCATGTATTACACTGACAGGCCTCGTCTTGATTTTCTGGCAGCATACGTGTCAACAGACAGATTCACATCTCGTGGAGTCCGCTACAGAACAAGGCTGATTTCCCAATGTGTGCACAATAAAGGTTTCTGGTCACTGTGAGTGTTCTTCTGTCCATATTTGCCTTTAGAGGGATCCTTCCTCCAGACATCGTTCTGTACAAAAACCCAAAACAAGGCTTCAGCGACCTAATCAGTCAGATCATGTTACACTTTAAGCGAAGTATTTCTCTTTGTTTTTCCCAAAGACACTGTTTTCTTTCTGCACCATGCCAGAGGTTAAAAAAAAGCACAAGAGGGGAATGTGGAGCTAAAAACAATATTAACGTTGGAAGATACCAAC
>NW_007578786.1:51016-52636 GCF_000690725.1 Stegastes partitus
AAGCCAGTAAAGCTTAAGTAAGACCCTGAGATCTTTTTCTTGCGTTACCAGCTCTACATGCTGCACTGCTGGTGATAAATCACCACCTTTGTGTCCCCTGAACCTCCACCTCACCCACTACGCAGCTCCAGGACCACACCTCCGACACTGACTGCTTCTGTGAACATGCTGAGAGCGACATCTGTCAGAATCTGAGGGTGTATTGATCCACTTATGTAACTCGCAGTAAGAAAGCAAATATTTCTCAAAATGTTGACCTGACAACAAGGAAGTTCGCTCCAGTCGGCTCTGTTTGATTTTAGATTGCAGGGGCCCACTTTGTTAGCATTTCAATTAGGGCTTGTGCCTTAAGTAGAGAATTCCAGCTCGGACATGTTTCCGTATTTATGTTTGGTGAAACTTTAACTTTTCTCCAGGGTTTGGCCGATTTTGTCAACACAGGTGTGTGAAACATTCAAACAGGAAAGAGAAGAATTTCCCTCTTCACGTCTGAGCCTCCTTTTCTTTTCTTTTTCTCTTTGCAGCAGAGAAATAACCCAGATACCAGCGTTTCAGGCCTCAGTCTGCCAGTGCTGAGACCTGAAACACGTTAAAAGAAATATTCCAACATTTTGGAGAATTTACTGAGAACATTTCTCACTTCAAAAAAAAAGAAACCTTGACAGTCATAATGAGGACTTGAATGCTGACCTGAATGCTCCTTACAGGTCAGACAGTCGGCATAGTTTAGGAGAAAAACTAAAAACTTGTCGGACTTGTCCAAAGTTTAAAAAAGAAAAAAAACCACACCAACCAGCACCTCTAAAGCTCAGTAGTTAATTCAGTGATGAGATGGTGTTAGCCAACTCTAAGAAAACTAATTAAGTGCACAGATGACTTTACATTCATAAGGTTTTTATGTAAAACACAACATTAAGGGTAAAATAATCCGGCGATAACATGAACTGAAAGTCAGGACTTTTCACTGACAATGTTCCCGTAAGGTTCCCTTCAAAATACCAAATATATTATAATAATAAAACACATAAAGTACTATAAAAACAACAAAAAACAAACCTGCTAATCAGTCCACATAAAATAAAAGTCAAGAATAAAAACAAAGCTCCCTCATGAGGTTCTAGTTTGGTTTCCATGTATAAGGGTCAAAACTGTAAATCCACATTAGTCACGTTAATCTCTATAAATAATCCTGCTGCAGGGTGTCAGCCGAAATATTTATATTAGTCAGATAAAGGACAGATTTTTTATAGGTTTTGTACTTTAAATCACAAATATGTGAATTAATGAGGTGAAAGCACAACATAAATAGGACTACAAGGTCTTAATCGCTATATTTAAACCAGTTATGTTGCTTTTATGATGCCGATCGTAATATTTTTTTTTTTTTTTTAACTGGAAAGCACTTTGACGCAACAAGTGTCGGTTTAAACGTTTAAGCCTCAAAAAAATTAAAAACAGACTCGACTAAACTGTCTTACTTTGTTTATTTTTCTTATTTAACATCTGTTTTAATGATCTGTCTCATTTTAAATGTGTTTTATTGGACACCTGTTCTTGAAAAGTGCTTTAAAATTTAAAATAAAAATAATAATACAGGAATTAAAATATTAAAATATTTAT
>NW_007578786.1:55914-57300 GCF_000690725.1 Stegastes partitus
AGATTTAAATAAAGTGAAACTGAATAATTTTATACTTAAATGTCTTATAAGATCAAACTGCTAAAGGTAAAAATACAGATGAAGATGTGAACATCATCTTTAGTTTTGGCCTGTTTTTATTTTTATTTTTTGCTTTTTATTTTTTTACCCTCAACATGTAGACTAATAATGATGATTGATATCGTTGGTTTTATTAAATATTATCTCTAATTTACCACATCAGGAAAATAATCTGTAAAACAACAGCTAAATGAATGACGCACAAATCTTCCATCCTTGATACACATCATTTCTTTTTTCTATTTTTTTATAAAAGGACAAATATCTGTTGGTTTGCTGATTTAAAAACAAGAAAAACGGTTTAGTTTTACCATCAAACATTGTAATCAATGAATTACTATTTGTAAAAATACAGATTTTTGATTTGAATTCTTTTAAATGTAAAAATCTGCAAAATGACTGTAAATCACTAAAAACTGTATAAACATATATATGTATGTATATTCTGATGATATGTTATTTTTTACAGTCTACATGAGCTGATGAGCATCACCTACGATCAAACCTGCTGAAGTAGGAATTAGAAATAAGGAAACTCTTCATGAATGTCTCGCTTCTGTTTTCCTTCTGATTTAATTTAAATAAAGAGTGAACGATATAACAGCAGTAATGTCATGAACACGTATACAAATGAGACAACTGGCCATAAACATTTTTTTTTAAATAAATAAAGAAGCCTTCTGAAGCACACATTGTTAGCGATCACAGCTGCAGAGTGAAACACTGGAAATCCTGAAACCAGCTCACCGAACGTCTTCACTCATTTCTATGTAAACATAAACATGTCGGGGGATTTTTTCCATAAGATGGAGACACGTCTGGTTACAATCACTTCGTTTCAATCTTACATTTTTTCAGGGTGATTTTTGACTTAAACAAAAAAGCTAGAAACGTAACCAGGAACTATTTGTGACGTACGCGAGGCAGACACTTGTTGTTGTCACACTAACAAGCAGCAACAGCCCAGAAATGCGGATATTCACAGCGACCCTTCCTGTGCTCTTCCACGGAGGTGCCGCAGAAGTTTCCATGACACGTGTCATCAGCAGCTTGTTGTCACAACAGCATGCGGTGACAAAATACGGAGCTGTGTGCTCGAGGCAGAAACCCACCTCCTCGTGGGGCCTGATTGTAACGTAAAGACAGGTCCATGTTGTGACACAAAGACGCTCACAGAGAGACGTTAACAAAGTCCATTGTTTTCTATGTGAAAGAGGTCTTCACATTAAAATGACCTGTTTGAGCTGCATCCTACCTGTGATGAAAACTAAAAGGTATTTTGGGAAAATGTGGTTTAGAGTTTGAATGTGACTATTTACTTTAGGT
>NW_007578786.1:60346-62976 GCF_000690725.1 Stegastes partitus
TGCACCACTGGAGTTGTCTTTTAATTTCATTGTACCTTGTGTATGATGACAATAAAAGCATTCTATTCTATTCTATTCTATTCTATTCTGTTCTATTCTATTCTAAAAATAAAGTTATTGTCATTATTATAATTATATAGGGGCATTTATTACAAACCATAATTCTTTTTCATTATACTTTTTAGTCTCTCTCTCTCTCTCTCTCTCTCTCTCTCACACACACACACACACACACACACACACACACACACACAGTTGCGTGTCCTTGACCACGGTGAGGACATCACAGTACCTGCCATTACATTTCCCACCTTAACCTCCAAACGTGTTTCATAACTGAACGGTTTGTCCTCATGTGGGACAGAAGTCCTGATGATGTGACTTTGTGTGGAGTCATCATTCATGTTGTCACTCACGTTGTCACACTCATGTTTTGGTATCGGCATTGCTCAGTCTTCTTCTCTAGTGACTAAGGCCATGGTACACTTGTAAAGTGACAATTATTTGATCTTGTCTCTTTCCCATGTTAGTAATCAGGTGTCTCGCCTGTCTGTCAACTCTGTTTGCACTTCAAGTCATTTCTGTGTTCCATATTTTATTTCTAATGATCAACGAACACTCGATTAGTTTCTGGTTTTAGAATTCAAGAGTTCATTTGCAAGAACAGAACAACTCCGCTTGTGTAGATTTTCAGGAAACTTAGATAACATCGATCAAACTGAAGCTGAGCTGATTTGACTCAGTAGAAAAATAGAAAACAGAGACAACTACTGTCTCAGGTAGACGATGGAAAAGTGGGTTTTCTGAAGGTTTGTGACGATTCATCTGTTTCTGCAAATGAACTCTTCGATTCGAATGTGTCACAAGTGAAGGCGTCTGAGCAGGTGAAGCATAAACGATAAAACAGTCACAGTGCAGATCATCACACAGCTACCACTGAAAACATGTGAACATCGGGAACAACTCAGTCTGAAAACTTCTCGGTATTTTTCCACTTCAAATGTTGAAAACGTGCTCCACATTGAACGTCTACATGAAACGACGTGTTTGTTGGAGAGCTCCATGGAGCAGACTCCACAGGGATCCAGGATTTGGCAGGACAGCTGCAGAGTCTGATTGGAAGCACATTCAGCAGAGCGCTGCTTAATTGGGGTCCAGATTCATCACATAACTTTGATGAATGTGTGTGTTTGTGAGATGCGTGGCCACTCAGTTTTCTCCTAACGATGATTAACCCTCTGACATATTCCAACCTTTCTAAACAGAGGCTGGCTTTAAATGCAAGTGGAAAGAAAATGCATTTTCGTATTAGGCGTGTCGAGACGTAATTACAGGTCTCAGGTGACGCTTGAGCCGTGAACTGAATCCTGCAGCGGTGCGTTTACATGAGAAGAAGGTTTTAAGTCTCACCTGCACTACAGGTCGGACTCCTAGCGTGGGACAGACCGTGGGTGGTGTTAGGGTTCTCCATGAGGGGAAACAACGGCGTTACAGAGGAACCGTTCCACCTGCAGATGATCTAACTGTCATAGAATGATAAGCTTCTGTTTGGGCATGTTTGTGTTTTCAAGAACAATCAGCCAAATGTCTTAATGCAGATTATGAACCAATCGAAACGATGACAACGTCCTGCCACAAAAGCAGTAATTGTTCCTAATGAGGAAATACCTGCTGAATGACACCATCTCCCAACAAGACCGGCATCATCAGGTGTTTTAAAAGTCTTTTTTCATCAAAAAACACAAGGAAATATGAATAAAATGCTGTCGATGCGTTCCATTTAATGCCCTGATAGAGCACAGTGAAACTCTCCTGGACAGGTTTAGGGATTTAAATCCGCCGTGAGGTACGAGACACAACATGTTTTATTAACCGTAACCCCAACCACCGCCCTCTGTCTCCGGTAAGCACTACACTTCCTCCACTGAAAAAATAAATACAAACATTTCCTCTGAAGAACATTCAGGCGGCGTATACGTCCTCACAACGTGTCTGGAAAACAGTTTTGTGATATATGAACATACTTTCCAGGAAGCGGAGTTGATTTGCTGATAGAGAAGTCGGACTCTATCTGGGGTTCATGTCTTGTGGTTTGGGTGAAAAAGTGTCGAGGTGAAGGAAAAAGTTTTTGGTTTTTTTGTTGTTTTTTTTTAAATCTCAGTCTCCCCTGGTGATGAAGATCAGGAAACTTACTGCATTTCAAAATTCCCCCCGAGTGCTTCATCCGTAGGACCCGAGGCTGTTTGATTTGACCTCACAGTTTTGCATAAGTGTCTGACTACATTTGTATTTTTTTTTCCGAGTGAAAAAACAAAACAAACAGAAGCTCTGATGTGTTTAATTTTCTCAGAATTTTGTTGGAATCTTCGGGCAGACATTGTGAACTTATCTCTGTTTTCAGGTTTATCTGAGGACAAGACACTGACTCTGTTGGTTTAACACTTAGCGCTAAGTGTTTTATCTCTGACTCATTCCTGATAAAGATTCGCACCTGATTTTTCTGTTATTTTAAACGTGGCCGTGTTTGGAATGCGGATCCTTTATTTAAGTAGAAAGGGGAAACCCACACTGTAGACGGTTAAACGGAGAAGCATTCAAAACGCTGCACTGTACAAAAAATTTAAATAAAT
>NW_007578786.1:65130-75098 GCF_000690725.1 Stegastes partitus
AAGTCATAGAGTTTAAAGACAACGCTGCCTTTACATGATCTACATAAAGACATTTCCAAAGTAAACTGATGAGCAACAGACATGTCGGTGCATAAAAATTCAACAGAATGCAGGCAATGAGATGACATTCCCGCCCGATGTTTAAACAAAACCAACACCCACGGCACTAATTCTGTCTTCAATAGTGTCTGAAGTCAGAAGCAGCCTGCACAGCTCAGAGTTATTAGATCATGGATGTGCTTCTCATGGTTTTATGTCTTTAATGAAGAAGTAAATCACAGTTTAGATGACAACAACTGCAAAAAGCTGCTGATTTAGATTCAAATTCAGCATCGTAGGTTCACTTTGAGGGTTTTTAAATAAAGATTTCTTGAACAGTGTGGTTCATGGACGTGTCTTTTGGACGAGGACGGAGCTCTCTGGCACAGAGCGAGGAGCTAAGTCAGGCTTTGACTAAACAGTTTGGCGTCTTCGTACAATTTGTTGACAATCGGAATCATGTTAGATTTTTTCACCGCTGCACATGTGACCAACACTCACAAAATATAACAACTAACATGATATATTATGTACATAACGTCTCTTAGGTAATGTTAAAGCCATGGTATTTAATCAGAGGGCCTATATAGCAAACAGCTATTTCAAAAGGAGGACTTCTTCTGATCACGTGGATAAAATGACGCTTAATAAAACATATCGGAAACCCTCTCCATTTATCTGGATGTCTACAGTGTGTGAGTCACTGTTGGCTGGAGACCACGTGTAAACACACTCGGACTGAACAGGTCGTTATCTAACCAAGGCGGTGGCGTCGGGCGGAAGAGGAGTGGTGGCCCGTGTAGCGAAGAGACAGGTTGTGAAGGGATCTTATTTATTTTTTATTTGACCTTTGTTTGACCAGGTAAAAATGTTTGAGAATCATTTGTCATTTGACCTGGTCGAGAGGCACCAGCAGGAACAACTACACAAATAAACACATAAACATGACATAGAACAAAGTGAAACAAGTAAGCAGCATGGGGGCAAATGCATGTGAGTTAAAAACGATGTGCATGAGGTGTTAGAAAGTGTTTATATATATGTGTAAGTAAAGTCCGGAGTGATCAGCAGGAGCAACAGTCGACTACAATCTGTTGGATTTTAAGCTTGAAGGCGGTGAGCGAAGTGTGCTGTAAGGTGTTCAGTCGTTAGCTGCTGCAAAGTGAAAGGAGTTACGGGATGACGTGCTTGATGTGTTCACTGGACCTCGTATGATAAGAATTATGGGCGACTTGAAGAGAGGACAGGTAGGGAGGTGTCTGGGCCAGAACTGACTTGTACATGAAATGAAACCGGCGGTGAGTCTGAAGGGAAGGCCGCCCCACCAGTTTATAGAGGTCACAGTGGTGAGCGTGGACGGGTGCGTTAGCGGCAAGGCGCTGGATACCGCCCTCGAACAACAGACTACTCATGTTCGGTGTGGGCAGATCAGGTCTCTTCAGATTAAGATTCAACTGATTAAAAGCTGCTTTGAAGAAGTTTCTTTTCTTCTCTCTTTCTATTCGGAGACCAACGTGACTCCACACGTGATTCATTGTGTTTCAGCAAACCGTGAAACCTAAATCCCAACATCTATCCTGCATTACCTAATTAACGAGCTTCAGCCAATACAAAGAAACACAGCACCAGCACTGGATAAGAGCTCCGTGTTGTTGGTCACTGTTGTTTTGTTGTAACAGCATCACTGAGTCACGCAGAAAGTGTAGGTCGTAGCTACGGAGCGTCCTTTGTTATGTGTAATTGCTCCGTTTCAAAACCTCGGAAGCACTTACGTCTAATAATCCAGCGAGTTACGAAACAGCAATTTGTCCTTCGTTATTCATCCATTGTCACTCAGCACTTCCTATTGTGACGGTTTATATTCAATTATTTATAATTTTATATAAACTGTTGGCTTGAATATTTAACTTATCGTCAACACTTTATATCATTTCTACACATTATTATTTTGGCTCTTCGGTATTTTAAATCCCATTCACGTTCTCACATTTAAAGCATATCGAAAAGATTCTAAAAACACACAACAGGTGTAAATTAGCAGCACAACTATTTGTTTGCTCTTTTAGATTTGATAATTGCACAATTACCACAAGCTAAATTAATCAGACAATATTTTTACAACGCAATTAATCGACAGTTATTTTTCAAACAAATGATATGCTGGGTATCCTGTAGCTTAACAAACATGTGGATATAAATAAAGACTGAACATCTTTCGGTTAGTTCAACAAAAACTACAACAACAACCCTTTATCAGCTACTTCTCATAATTTAGCTCGTTAATCAAGATGAACATGAACTCTACTGTATATTTCAGTTTAAACAGTACCAGAAGATATCTGCTAGCTGCCACTCCCTTTTCACACCATCAAACATCTGTAGCTAGGCTCTACGCAGATGCATTAAAAACTCTGAAAGTATTTCACCAGCACCAGTGAGCAGCTCTGCTTTAATCACATCATTGTTTAATGTCGTAGAAGAAGAAAGTCGAGAAGAAGGTCCGCAGCAGAATGAATGCAAAAAGGCACATTGGACATTTTAAGATATGTTTTTTAAATGAAAATAGAAAATAGCTTGTGACACTATTTAAATCAGTTTTGGGGTAAAACACTGTGTCAACCTGCTGTGGAAGTTTTTTAAGGTTTTAACATAAATGTTCTGGTATCTGGTGATGAATAACATCTTCATGGGATAATGCTGTAATACTTCATTATATCATGCATTATTTTTATTATTCTTATCTAAAAATCTGACTCCTGTAGGTCACCACCACTCTGACTCACTGTAGTTTTCCTCTGGTCGCCTCGTGCTCCTGCAGCTCCTCCCAGTGGCAGCTCAGATAACATTTAACTCACTCCAATGCGTCACTTTTTCCTTCTGAACGTGAAACGGTGAAGTGAGGCCCCTTCGGTCGAAAACCGAAACACCAGCATAACTTTGGGATTACTAATGTTTATGAATGGGTCGCGATAGTAGCAACAGCGGCCGGCCAGAGGAGGTGGGCGGCTCCTTCCTCCCTCTCTTACGTACACGACCGGGTTTGCTGTTTCACAATAGACGAGCACACGCACGTGCACACGTGTGATTCAAGGGTCCTTCACAAGACATTAGAGCATGGACTGAACACTACATCTTCCTTTGTCACATGACTTTGTCCTGTTTTTTGAGGGTGAAGTGGTGATGATCATGAATTTGAAGATGATGTCAACAACTAAAGTCAGTTGAGTTCAGTTCTTAAATTAGTAGTTTAAGTTGAATAACACATCAAAAGCCACCATCAATGACGAAAAGGAATTCCTGAACCACTCTCCAGACTGGGTGTGAACAGATGTCTAACTCCTGACTGTATAGGACAAGATAGGAGATGAGTTTTGCAACAGGTGAAAATATCTCTCACCCATCTTTGAAAAGCCAATTTGACGAGAGCGTGCCAGAGCTGCACAGAGAACATGAATGACATCAAGACTGAACAGACGGACTGATGGCTGCCATGTGGACCAAACTCTGCTTCTAGTCGAGCTGCTAAATAGCTTCAGCGGTCTACCAGGGCCTACTGATGATTTATAATTGTTAATCAGTTTCTCTGTTAATTAAATTGCAAACTTTCTATATCATGCATTTCATGAAACTGTCAGAAAATAGGACAAAACACTGACAAGTAGCATGAAAATCTGGCAGATCTGTGCTATTATTGTTTCAAAACATGAAAACTCAAACAGTCATTTAAATTCCAACATTTTTGATAATTAACTTTTTCTTGACAAATCAATGAACCATCATTTTGGCCTTAACGCCACAAAAAGTCGTCATCTCTTTTGGCACAAGTGGCATCTGGCCAGACGTCGTTCACAAAAGAAAGTTGTGCTTTTCTTGGTTATTAGTTTATGATGGATGTCTGAGAGAGCGCTCATAAAACAAAGTGCAAACATCCATCCATCCATCATCTCTACACCTTCATCCTCACCAGGGTCATGGAGTCTATCCCAGCTGACTCAGGGTGAAGGCAGGTTCACCTGGACAGGTAACCAGTCTATCACAGGGCTACACTTGGAGACAGACAACCAAGCACACTCACATTCACACCTACGGACAATTTACAATCACCAATTAACCTCAACATGTTTCTGGACTGTGGGAGGAAGCCGGAGAACCCGGAGAGAACCCACGCTGCACGGGGAGAACATGGAGACTCCACCGGCGACTTTCTAGCTGTGAGGTAACAGTGCTAACCACCGCGCCACCTTGCAGCCCCAAGTGCAAACTCTACCTGGTTAAAAAAAAAAAAAGAAAGAAAAAAAAAGCAGAACGGATGAATTGAAAACTTTAATAACAAATGTTGTTGGTCAGACAGTAATAGATGAATGTAACTAAACAGATTTGTACGACTGATTTGAGTTCCTGTATTTTCATACTAATTTGGATTCTTTGATTGGATTTCTTGTCTTGTTTGTTGTACCTTTTATGACTCTTGCACAAGCAAATCTAAACAACAATAGTTGTGCCAAAAAACAAACAAACAAAAAACAATATAAATAAGAAATAACAACTTTATCCTTGACATGCATTTGGCACACCAACGTCTTCACCAGTGGAATAGATTAAATCATCTTAACTAACAAACAACCTGCACTTCTTTTATTTTGTGCAAATAATTTGAGTAATTTAAAGATGAATTAATTGGAAATGTAATTCACTAAATACCGTCATAAATGATTGCATGCAGTGAGATGACTAGAATGTCGACCCCAGATGATAAACAGAACCCATGAGTGGGAGTAACGGATAATAAAAGCACAATGTTCTTTCATGTCCTTCATGCAAAAAAGGGACAAAATCTGCCTCTTTACTTTCTTATGGATCTTCGGGATCTCTGTTCTGGTCTTTTGTTATTCTTGCCTGCCACGGGACATTCGTGCCGTTTCACATGCAGGAAAACGTTTAGGAAAGAATACCGTTTAGCCACAATGAATCACTGGCAAATCACAGGTTTTTTCTTTTAATTGTCTCCATAAGATCAAACAAGTGTCCGTGCATTTCCAGCATTTCTATGCAGACACGCTGGCAGACAAACACGTAGCAGACACAATATTCAGACAGAAAACATCCCTTCCTGTGTGTTGGTTTCCAGTGTGCACTCCATCACACTTTCCAACTGTTTGGTTCAAAGAGCTAACATACAGTCATCGCCTGAGGCGTTCAGTGTACTTTTACTGTAAGTGAAGGCACCAGAAATATGAAAGTGGTATGAAGGTGTTGAGTTCATTCAGTACGTGACAGATTTAAAGGGTAGTTTCACACATATTTTCTCAGCTATAGTGGTAACCGCCCTGCAGCTAGTTTTGGTTTTAACTGGCTTTGAGATTTTCTTGTGTTTTGCTGCACTTTCCAGAAAAATTCATGTATTTTTTTAGAGACAAACTTCTAGTTTATTCATTAAAGCAGCGTACTATGACCTATAGCTATGTTTTAAACTTAAGCAGGATTTTAAAGTTAAGCAGAGCTTTCAAATGTGGTTTTCTCATCTGTGAACCTTTTTCAAAATCCTCACCAAATGTTTTCTCCCAAACATTGAGTGACAATGAAACCTAACTGTAATGGTCCTACAGTATGAAACCAAAGTTATACCCTGCTGCAGATGTGTACTGAGACAGCTGCAAACAACACGGACATGCAGCAGATCTACATTGTGCTACTATCTCATCCACTTGGAGGACACATGCATGCGCAGCAGATTGGCTTCTACATATTCTGTGCATGCACACGACTGTTGAGCATGAAAACTACTACTTGTAGCCGTGTGGATACAAATTCTGTGCTGCACATGCACAGTCTATGTATTACATACATGCACACTATTGCTAAGCATACGTACTCGTGGTCTTGTAGCATTAGCATGGGCACATCCACAGACGGGTCTGTGTGGACTGTCATGGACTTGAGCAGATTAATTACATACAATGCATCTGTGGATGCAGAGCATCTAATGCCAATGTCTTATGAGTACATGAGGCTCTGCTAGGGTCCACGTAAATTTCAGCATCTCCTCAAGTTTGCGAGCATCCACATGGAGCCCACAGCTTGCTATATGGACAGTAGTGTCCATTTGCACATTGTAGATGCCGGTCTACGCATATATGGAACAAGGCCCTCAAAGCGAACAAGACAGTAGCATCACAAAAATAACTGCACATTTAGCCTTTGACTTACTCGTCAGTCTATGTTCCATCCCTCACTGATGGTCATGAGCTCTGGGTAGTGACGAGAAGACTGAGATCGTGCACACAAGCCGCCAAAATCTTTTACCTACACAGGCTTATTTAGCCTTAGACATGGGATGAGGAGCTGGGTTGAGTTGGTTTAGGCATCTGATCAGAATGCCTCCTGGGAAACTCCCTCTGCGGGGTTTCCAGGCCACAGGGTGGACCCAGAACACGCTGGAGGTATTGTGTATCTCGTCTGACCTGGGAACACCTTGGGATCCCAAAGGAATTGGACAGCGCTGCTGGGCAGAGGGAAGTCTGGAAGAACCACCTGTGGAAGAAAATGGCTGGAAACTGCACATTTGCGGTGCTTTGCAGGTGTTGGTGTGTACATACCCAAGGAAGTATAATCAAGGCTTAACACAGATCTAAGATGAACATTTCTTGCTCTTTTAAATGTCTGATATGGTTGGTAAGGTAGGAGGACCCGTTCATTTTAGCCCACAGTAAGGAAAAATGCTTACAAACTGTAAAAGAGAAATGAGTTCACCAAGATAGTGCAATGCAAGGAAGTAAAGAAAAGTATTTGTGGAGGCAGGTAACTTGGATCACTGCCCATTTTCACACCTGTGTGCACCTGGCTGCACAACGTTGGCGTGGTTGTTAGCGTTGAAGAATTAGGTCGCGGTGGGCCTCTCCACGTTTGCAACAGAAGCTTCCCCTTCACAGCAAAGCACGTACTGGCTTTTAACTTGTTGTCGGAAGGACGGAAAAACACAAGGCTCTGGAGAACACAGTGACTGGTAGAAATTACTTGACAGAAACTTTCATCACCACGTTTGTTTTCTCAACATTCACTCAGAAAAAAACATAACTGGGGAATCTGGTGATGCAGTGAGAGCCAATGGATGGTCTCCCTTCATTACATCTGTCTCACTAAACTGGAAATGAAACCTCCTGAGTCAGAGCTGAACTCTTTTGGCGGTGGGCCTAAAAAAAAGCAATGCCGGACTTTCAGACGGCCTCTCACGACATCGTAACAGCCCACAGCCGTCATCATATTGGAAGTCACTCAACTGCTGTCCGTAACAATGATTAAACCACATCACAAAGAAAAGCCACATCTAGGCATGATCCTGGGTCGAGGAAAGTTACAGAGTCACGGTTTCCTTTTTACAAAGCAGAAGACTCATCAGGTGGTCATCATGAGAAGATGCTGGATTTAATCAGAAATGCAATCAATTCATTTTCTAAAGAATTGACTCCAGATTATAGAGAACACGTGCATCAGGAGCCAATAAAACTATAAGTACGTGCTCCCTAACATGTTTGCTGTTTTTAAAAAAACCTGCAGAGATTTCCTCATTTGGTATTTTTATTCTTCACTGTAAGTGAAGAAGTTTCGTTTCCAGTTTAGTGAGACAGACGTTATGAATGGAGACGATCCGTTAACCTCTAACTGCCATCCGTTTTATCACTGGTGCCTCCTTCACGACTCACCACTGCACTCTGTACAGCCTGGTTAACCGGCCCTCTCTTCTCTCCCGCCGGCAAACTCATTGGTATTTGTTCATTTGTAAAACTGTTACAGGTCAAACTCCGGCATATATACGTTCACTACTCATCACCCATCACATCAGCCGCTCACTTCGCAGCAACAACCTCATCCACCTCCTCATCCCCAAAGCCTGCACTGTCTTTGGCCGCGATTCATTTCAGTTCTCTGCAGCTCTCGACTGGAACCAGTTACAAAAAAACACTCAAACTCAGTGTCTTTATACCTTTATCATCTTTTAAAAATATGCTGAAGGCACTATTTACTGAGTCCTGTACCTGCTTTTAGTGTATTTTATCTTCAAGCCTTTTATTGTTATGTTTTGTTTGTATTGTTTTTTTATGGACGTATTCCTTTTATCGTATTCTCTGTTCTGTGCTGCCTCTCGGCCAGATCGTTACTGTAAATGAGAATTTGTTCTCAATTAACCCACCTGGTTAAATAAAGGTAAAATAAATAAAATAAATCACCAGGCTCCACAGGCTCATGTTTTTGGGCACTTGATGAAACTTGTCCGTCAAGAACAAAACGCCATTGTGCCCTACGTGGTGGGCGTCTGACAGCAGACCACCTCACCTGAGACCTACTGTTATTAGGTGAAAGATTGATAGCGTCCGGAAAAGTCGTTGCCTATTTTAGCTGCTCCCAGCTTATCTCAGGAATGCACACACGGATGAGTCACCTGAGGAATATGAAAGACAAAAGGACTCCTACTTACAGTATGTGTGGGCCTGACGCCAAAGATCTATGACATGTGAAACACACCGTCTCATATGTGGAGGTAGCTTACATTCCACATCTGGATGTCGATCTTGACTTTTGTGACTCAGCGGTTCGTAAAGAAAACCATAATGCTCAGAAACCTTAACAAGGAAGTCTGGAAAGCACAGACTGAAGTGAGGTAACTCTATACTTAAGGTTCCCTATAGAAGGACGTCATAGAACATATGGTTCACACACAGACGCTAACTTATCCGTCCTTCATTTCTCTTCCCCAACACCCTTTTACTCAGCTGCCAGTCTGTTTAGGGCATAAATATGGTGTGCCATTTAGACTGGTTAGCATGTTTTTTTTACTCTCCAGCCCCCGCGTGGAGGGGTGACATGCTGGTAGACGTAAATGTATATTTATAAACCAAACAGAGACACGCTGGTGTCGGTGAGTCATAAAGGAAGAGGGAATCCGTAGGTCTCAGAGTTCAAGGTTGGAGCACGGTGTGAATGAAAATGTTCTTTTTCTCGTCCATTCAAGTGTTCATATAGCAAACGTTTATTTATAGAACGATAGAGAACAGAACAAAAAAGATTGAACAAAGACAGACGACAAAGAAAAGTAAGAAAAGCAACACATTTTCTCTGATGTATTCACTGCATAATAAAATTAAATATAATACGTAAAGGCACAGGACAAAAAAAAAGTCTTGTTTGCAAGCTGTGATTAAACTGAAATGAATAAATTACAGTTATATACATCTAATATAACATCCTGTAATAGTACACAGTCTGAACGTAGCTAAGCTTTATCAGCCAATCAGTGTCCGGTATTTAAGCTGCCCATCCTTTATGGTCCTCGTGAACAAGACCATTAACTTCAATAGTTTCAGAAAAATCTAAATAAATCCTGAGTCTAAGCAAATCGTGAGGGCTGAAGTCTGACCTCTAGTGTTTAAAAAAGTTGTCAAAGCTCTGACCTGGACTCACACCATCATCCAGCCAAGTGGAGCGATCCAGTGATCATGTAACAGAGACGCTCCGCATGGGGCACTGACACACATTCCTCTGCACCTGAAACGCCTTTTCAGCTACTTCCTTTAGGCTTTAGGGTTTTAAGGGGTGTTTCCTCTACTTGGAAAAGATTGCTCTGACCCACAATCTGTTAATGCTGCAGGCCTGCAAGTAGTGTGAGATGTTTGCTCTTGTGATTTTGTCCAAATAGATTCAACTTTACACCAGTCCTCTGCTCTGAACGTGACAGAAATCACAGCAGCATCACAAGAAAAACAAGAAAAACAGCTTGTATTGGGAAATAGATGGTCTGCTTTTCTTTTGATGTGTGTTTGTCCAAGTGCAGACATCATCATATGTGCACCAGTTTATCATAATGAACAAAGGTGCAGCTAGATAGATAGATAGATAGATAGATAGATAGATAGATAGATAGATAGATAGATAGA
>NW_007578786.1:75138-104854 GCF_000690725.1 Stegastes partitus
CTAATATTGGACCGTAAGCTGCTGCTGACAGACATTTTTAGAACAAAAAGGTGCAAAATAATCGGCTGAATTCCATTTTAAGCAACCGCCGCTTAACAAGCGACTGAGAATAATGAAGCCCCACCTGACGTGCTTTTCCCGTGTGCCTGCATAAAAAAAGTCCAGTAATCCTTTAAGCCAATAAATACAGGACAGAGACACAGAGACGAAGGACAGAAGTCAAACACGGTTGCATGAGCTGCCCCAGAAAACACTGGATGGGCGTGGAGGGCATTTACTCGTCCTGTTTGCACTGCAGTGATTCAGCACTCGGTTAAAGGAAAGCTTACAGTGAGGCATGCGGGGAAAGACAGAGTATTAGGAGTGATTGAGGCTGCTTTTCACACGGCAGCGTGTGGAAATATACCAACCGAAGATTAGTTAATGAATGTAGATTGTTCTGGATGAAACGTCAGGAATTTCTCTATTAATAACCACACTGTCAGAGAAAAATAGCGCTGACACTCTGAAGATGCTCACTTTAATAACATACATAGACTCTTATATACAATTTCGTTTGAGCTGATGTATGCAATAAGGAAATTTCTTTCCATTTCCAAAGCAGCAGATGGAAATAATACACATACAGTACTTCTGAAATTTAATCGAATATTTCCCATTGTTCTACTCTACCACGCTGGAATGTTTTCACGCCACCACATTTCAAGAGTAAAAGCAGAACCAGCGTGATTATCAGCTTACAGAATGTACACCAGAATGTCTGCATGATAACGGGTCCGTACCATTCAGCCATATGCACGCATAACGCTCCGACACGCACACATTTTGCATTATCGTAGCACATATAACTGATAATGCTTGTGTACTTTGACATAACTTTCTCTTGTGATGGAGTATTTTAATATTGAAGTACTTCTATTCATTCTTTTACCAAAGTACAACACATATAAATACTTCCTTAGCCCCTTTAAAGCTTAAATTCTTGAGCGACTGAGACTTACAAAGCTTATGACGACACTATAACAAGAAATACAACATTTAATCTCATCACTTATATCTATATTAATGGCCAAACAACAGAAAACCTATGTTTAGTAGTTTCTGACCCACATATTCGTAGTATTTCTACTTCTTAGTATATTATTTCTGACATATGTACAACCTGCATAGTGGAACTGTAGCTAAATGTACAGATGCTGGTTTTTTCTTTGTTTTACGCCCACCAGAACATTTTTACATCTTTGTGTGAGTAAGTGTGACTTAAAAGCAACTTGTAAGGAGAAAGGACTGAGAGGAGAACACAGTGGCAGTTTTGTCTTGAGAACAGTCAAGAAGCACATGATGAAGCATCACTAGACATTCCCCACCCGAAGCTAGCAGTGTTTTGTGTTTTGAAAGGCTCTCATCATGTGCTCCTTTCGCTGAAGCTCGATGCCTGGAAGAGGCAGACAAGATCAATTTATCTGAAAGTTCATCTCACGGATATTGTGCTCTCGCATGAGTTAACTCCTAACGTGCTGCTTTTAACAGTCAAACGCGACACAGTGGCTTCTTGTGTGCTGCTCTTGAATAGGAAACACGCTCATCGACTGCCCGAGTAAGTGATTGCTCAATTTCTTGATTAAGAAAAAATTAACTTGTCTAAAGTTTTGAAAAAAGAAGTGCTCCGGTGTCTCTCGCGCTCTCTCTTTTTTTTTCTCTACCTTTCTCCCTCTTCATTGTGCGCAGTCAGGCCTTTATCAAGTGGAGGCTTCTAATTCCTGAAGTGAAATCCTCTTAGGCTCTTTGCTCTATTTCTGTTTGGTCTATAGGGTCTTTTTTGAAATCTCCATTAGACCAAGCTCATTGGCTGGAGGAGACACACGCATGCACACGAAAACACACACAGTCCAGCAACAGATAGCTCAGTGAAGCGACCGAGTGTACACCAGAGCAAGGTTAGCTACTGACACAAAGGGAGGACTTTACTGTGGCTGTGGGAGGTAAGAAAACAACTCTTAATTAATGATGGAGCATAATGAGCTGAGATTTGGAGAGAAGTTTAGCTTTGAATGGATGAAACAGGAGAGAAGTTACTTGACTCTTGTGGTTTTACATGCATCTGGAGGCCATCTTATTTGTCATTTTGACAATTTTCCATTTACACTGTGTCAAAACATTAGACATCCAAAAGACAAGTTCAACAAATTCTTGCTCAGTTTTATTTATTTTTGTGTTAAACGCTTCTGCATAAAATAAGAACAAAGAATTCTTTCTTTTGGTGGTGATATTAGTCATGGGTTTGTGTGTAATTGGAAGTCAGCAGTTTACAAGAATGTATTGTCAGTGCCTCTACACATAGAGACTCATAACGGAAATGTTTACGCATGGCTCCATTTGGTCATGCTACAGGTAATCACACAAGATCTCCACTTGTGAATTGTGAGTTAGAAAGGTGGCCGTAAAGATCATTAGAGCAGATCAGCGTCGTGACTGCAAGCAGGAGAAGAGGACTCCACTAATTGAAACGCTGGGCATAGGCCATCTAATCCAATCGGATATTGGCTCTGTATACGTCATCCCATCTAACAGCACAAACAGTGACACCAAAGACATGGCGAAGCAGCGTGCAGCGCAAAGTATATCAAAAAACGGGTGAATAATTTATGTCTGCATAAAGTTTGTACAAATGGAACTATTGCAGTTTATGAGCACGTAACATCACACATCATAACATGGAACCTGAAAGTATATTATTATATTCATTAAGTTGAATATGTCTTCCTTTAACATATAAATAAATCAGGGACGCACGATATATCGGCGACCACGTCAGTGTTTTTTATTCCAATATATCGGCATCAGTCTGATGAACAAATTCAGCCGATGATTGTCAAACATCAGCGCCTTCGTCTCTACATTCGCTGCTATTTCGCAGATGCTTTGACTTAAATGGTCCTGGACTGAAATATGTTAGAATATGTTTGTTACGTAATAAAAAAAGGCTATGTGTTCTAATTTGGGCTTCTTTTGAATAGTTTTCTCACAGTGCTCACTCATACAAATTTTTCAGTGTGAACAGAAACTGAATATCGACATCGGTGATATCGGTTATCAGCGATATCAGAAATCTTAGTATCGGGTATCGGTATCGGCCAGAAATTTTAATATCGTGCATCACTAAATACATGCACCACTCGTGTTGTATACACACATATGTATATTAATCACATTGAAGCTGTTGCACTATTGTTTTTGTTGTTTGATTTTGCTTTATTTCTTCTTTATGGTTTCATGATTTTAGTCTGTTCCATCTTCAAACAGTCGCTTCAAGGGCCTACAGCAAGCAACACAGATCTGTTGCAGTTCACTAATCCTCTTAGACTGCATTAATTTAATTAAACGTCAAGGGACTCGCTTGGTATCCAGAAGCTCCGTCACAGTGCAAAGGTTTTAAATTTGTCGCTACACAGTCGTTGTGACTGAACGGTGACAACAAACAAGCGTCATTTCAGAACAATTAAAACTCTTATGTTCAGAAGAGAGTGCAGATCGTGTCCACATCATGGAATGAATTGTAGAGTCTGATTCTTAATTTGTTGTCTTCCAGGTAGCTAACTGGAAAAATGTCTAACAGCCTGATGGATTTGGAAGAGACTGCGACCCACACAGGTGAGAACATGAACTGCTTTCAGACGTCACACAGTGGACCTGCTTTGTGATCTGTGCCTATGGATCGGGCGGATCTTTCTGTTTATGCTATTAATTTAACAGAGTGATGTTCTTGTGAGGACAAAATAAATTGTACACCGACAAAACGGGTCTAAACAGATAAAACAGAAGGCCACGGCAGAGCAGAGCACAGATTTGTAGCTCTCCGTCAGTTTAAGAGACGCTCTAATCTTCTTTTTCTTATGCAACACTCGGGTAATTAGTCCAGTTTCAAGAGGGTTAAGATAATCCCCAAATTAAAACAGGACACGTTACCACCAATGGCTTACACCCGAGCTGCAGATCAGTATTTTACAAACAAGGTTGAAGTACAACATTTAATATCCAATATGACATTTTAGTTGTTCCTTAAAACAAAAACAGCTGCGGTCTAAACCTCAGCCAAGTTACTCCTGCTGGACCAGAACTGAATCCTGTCTGCCAAAATATGCTTCCTGTCTCTCCCATCTGTTTTGCTCCTACCACGCTGTATTAGTGATAGCCACAGACACCGGTCATTATATTCCTTAATACAACTAAACTGCTATTTGCTTTTTCCGTAGGTCCAAAAGGAGTCATCAATGACTGGAGGAGGTTTAAGTTGGAAAGTATGGACCAGGAAAACTTGCCTCCTGCAAAGAGGGAACTGTTGAGACAGATGTCGTCCCCCAGCAGGTCAAGAGATGACACCAGAGCAAACCTGAACCGCAAGGTACAACCCATTACCAGCAGTGCTAACACAAGGCTAAAGAAACAGCAGACCTACATTAATAAAGAGCAAACACTGTGCATTTGGTTGCAATCTTTACACACTGTGCATCACGTCTCAGAACCATTAGAAACTGCAAATATTACAATCCCACAGCAACGATACATCGCAATTATTGTTTCACTGTCATTTGTTTTAGATGAGCGTTCAGGAGTATGAACTGCTGAAGGAGGAGGATGAAGGATGTCTTAAGAAGTACAGAAAACGATGTATGCAAGAGATGCATGACAAGCTCAGCTTTGGGCCCAAGTTTGAAGGCGTGCATGACCTGGACAGTGGGGAGGCCTTCCTAGAAGTCATTGAGAAAGAGCATCACAGCACAGTGGTGGTTGTTCACATTTACAAGATTGGAGTCAAAGGTTGTGAGGAGCTCAACAACTGCCTTGACTGCTTGGCCACTGAGTACCCCACCGTAAAGTTCTGCAGGATTGACGCTGTCGCATCTGGTGCTGCCGAGCGTTTTTCGGATGAATTTTTGCCAACGCTGCTGGTGTACAAGGCTGGCGAGCTACTAGGGAACTTCCTAGCCTGCACGCAGCACCTAAACGAGGAGTTCTTTGCTACCGACGTTGAGGCCTTCCTCAACAGCTACGGCCTGCTGCCGGAGAAAGAGCTGCCTGGGATGGACGACGAGGAAGAAAACGATATAGAGTAAATGACGAGACTGGCTGCTGAGGAAGAAAAGAAGCTGTGTCACAGGGCTGGATAGAGATCTCATAAAGACAATTTACCAAATAAGACAAGTTATCCTTTTGGTCTTCAGCAAATAGAAAACCATAAAATCTCCACTAGCTCACCAGTGATTGAGGATTATTCTCTGAAGGAGAAGTTTTACATCCAGTTGGCGACGAATCCTGAGTGTCCCAGATATGGGCGCCTCTGATTCTGGGTGTGGGTTACAGCACGGTGAGGTGATACAGCTTTTGTTTTATACTGGCTACATGTAACTATAACTGCATTGTTCTATTTTTAAATGTTAGTGAATACTACATGCTGTATGTACTTAAAATGTTTATTCATAGAGTATTTTGTAGCACTGAATTTGATCTGAGCACAAGTTATTTATAAGAACCGGGGCTGACACAGCGTGACATCCCTGAATGTTATGCAATATTGTTTTATGTGATGTCTTTATGGTAATCAGCCAAAAACTAAAAAAAAAACCTTTAGAGAGCTTAGCTAAACAGCAACTCTTAGACTTAAGAGGCCAAAGCACTTTTGATGTGGAAATATTTTTGTGTAAATATCTAACATAGAACTTGCTTCCCGAGCCAATGTGGTGGGAGGCGAGTACTGCGTCTGGTTAAACATTCACGACTCTCATTTTCATCAATAAAATGTTAACAGAGAGGAGTTCAGTCATTTCTGTGTCGTTTACATTGTGAAAGTAGGAAGAAAGTAGTGTAAAAATACAAGGAGGAAACTGTGCATCCTGGGTTTTCTTCTTCTTAACATGATACTCAGCCAACAAGTCCTCGACTCAACACGACGTCAGCGTCGTTTTTGAATTTGCTGTGGATGTGGGTGATAGTTTAAACTCTGTGCATGAACAGGATAAAACATCTCATCTTGATGTATGACAGCCTCCTGCCCATAACAACAATAAAACAGTAAAGGTTTTTTTGTTGCATTTTGTTATTTCATTTTCAAGTTTCCGTTGTTGCATCACTATGGCCAAGAAGTCACTAGAACCATAAATATGTATAATAACGGTTAGATGTCTTGTCCGTGCTGCCGGCCAATGGAATGGCACGTCTGCACTGGCGGCCATCTTGGTACGGTCCGCTCACTCACCCATAACATCGTGTTGTACTGGTGCATGTACTTTTTAAATAACCATAACTTGCTCAGTTTTCTAATGATTTTCAAACGGTTTGGTTTGTTATAAACGTCAGAGGAGTAGTTATAACGCTGCACTGATGGATAATTATGCTACGCTCTCACGGCCAGCAACAATTGGCATTTTAATTATTTTGTATTTTATTTGTATTTTTGTAATTTGAATTGTAGCCACGTTAATAACGTTTGTAAGAAACCAAACCGTTTGTAAATCCGTCAAGATTTCAGCGAGATCAGAGTATTTACGTTTGTGCAGATCACTCACCTTCCTTTACGTACCACAGGGTCCGCCAGAGAGCTGCCCCGAATCAAGATGGCCGAAGGGTGATCCTGTTCGAAACACCGCCTTCAGACATCGAGCCTTTATTATACATATCTATGGTTTTAGTGTTTACCGTTAAACGAGGAGATGCTTGTAGCATAAGACCAGAGAGCAGCTTCAATCTTCTGAAATAATTCTGGGCAAAAAAGCAAATAATCTTTTTGGAATATCGTCAGTGTGAGTCCTTCTTACAGACTAAGTGCTGCAAACATCTCCCCCTCAATCACCTGCACTCTATCGCTACCGTTGTGTTCAGATTACCCCAGGAGACTCAGCCTAGAATGTTCCTCTATGTACAACATCTTCAAGTGCATGCATTCTATGTAGATGATATGGTTCGATATTTACACTTCAGTACTTTTGCCTGAATCTCAGCATATGAATTCTCTTTCTGCTTCTTTGCTGAAGAGCTATGCCAGTTTTGCCAGAAGTGTAACACAGTGTATTCAAAGCAGCAGCACCAAGGTATTAAGCTGCAAAATGCAAATATCTCTCTGCTCTTCTGTGGAAGCAGGCTGTCACATGTTAAATAACCTCATCTCTCTTGTAGCACAGACTTGACTTCCCTGTGACTCCAGGGAGCTCCAGGCATGCCAAAACCGCAGCATAAAAGCCAGCCGAGGTTTTTAAGACTCGCAACGCTATCCCATAATTTGATAGGCAAATTAAGTTGTCTCATATCTGTAGAAACTGCCAAACACTTAACCGCACAAGCACATTTACTGCGACTGTAGGAAACAGGGTTTTTGAAAAAAATCTAGATCATTCGTTCTGATAAATCCTTCTAGAATTCACATGTACGTTTTGCATTATCAACACAGAACCACTTCAGATGTGTCTTTTAAAATATGATGAAAAGACAGCAGCTAGTAAGTTGATGAGTTTCTGCTTCCTCTGTAAAGTTTAATATTTCCTTATTATATGAATCACTATAGTGCTGCAGCAACACCTTTCTTTTCCTTAACATAATGTCAGACAGCAGCATGTAATGCTTCATCGAAATGTTCCACCATTTACACAAAGTTTTGGGAGCAACACTTTGAAAAAACAGTATTGTCTAATAAATGCAAAATGATTTACTGATAAGAAGAAAGGGGGAAAAACAAACAAACAATGTTGGAGGACTCATGTAGGCAGAAAGACCAAAATGGAGAAGGCTGCTGATAACTATAAACCACAAAAATCACACAAGTGAGATATTCATTTAGAAAAACGCTTCATTCTTGTTCTTAAGAAAAGATTGTCCCTCATTTGTCACTTTCTGATGCACTGCTGATCTGTTCACCTTCTATATATACGAGGTGTGTCAGAAAAGTTCCAGGACTGGTGTCACCAAAGATGTATTTTATACCCAAACTTCAAACTACCAGTTTTCCCCTCCAGATGATCAACCAGCACGTCTACAAAGAGATCCTGCAGCGTTTGCTTCGTCCAGAAGAGGCAGAGTTGTGTCAGGACCAGTGGAGGCTGCTTCACCATGACAACCTGCTCACAGCGCCCTGAGCATCCCACAGCTCCTGGCTGAGAAGAACATCTCCGTGCTGGAGCAACCTCCCTACTCACCCCACCTGGCTCCGTGGGGTTGGTTCCTCTTCCCCAAGCTCAAGGGGGTCATCAAGGAGACCCGTTTAGAAGACGTGGACGACATCAAGATGGCTGTGAGGACGGAGCTGAGAGGATCCTGAAGAATCCTTCCAGGAGTGCATGGCGGCGTGAAGAGAAGGCTGGAGGAGGGTGTTAGACTCCAGGGGGATTACTTGGAAGGGAAAAACTGGTAGTTTGTAGTTTGGATTTGATATATATTTTGTGTCACCAGTCCTTGGACTTTTCTAAACAGCAGTACAGACCGGCAGCAGTTCCACCTGCTCTCTCCCCATTCCTGACACACCCTTATAAAAGCATTCATCTATTTCAGTCAAGAAATCTGCCTACTGTGCATAATCAGACACCATAGTCATCTATTCAACAATAATAAATGACACCATGCAAAAACAGGCAGACATGAACACCAAAGTAGTAACATCAAATATCAGCTCACAACAAAACACTCCCACATGATGAAACAGCTCGTGTTCGTCACACGCCCACCGAATCACACTGGATCTGGAGACTGGCTCCCTTTCCAGCTACAGTATAACCGGTCAGAGGTGGTGCACTGGTCTGCATGGGAAGATTAATGAGAGTTATTGTTGTCAGCGCAAAGGGTGAAAATATAACAGGCCATGGGGGGGTGGGGGACTCAAGCATTTGCCTGGTTTGCCTCCTGATGATGCAATGTAGGTGTTGACCTGAGAACTCACTGAGCACTCATGGGTCAAAAGGTGAAAATGTTGATGGGTGTCGGAGACGGTAGGGTCCCGCTACGAAATGATGTGATTTTAATGACTCAAAAAATAGCCAGCATCCGTAATCTGGATTTGATTCCTCTCTTAAATGTGCAATGGTATAATCATTACTAAATACTAATTACCCAATCTAGACACTTCATGATTTCTCTAGAAAATTCATCGAAAAAACGGTTCATGACGATGCATTTTTATCTGGTTTCCAAGAAAACAGCGTTGTTCATGTAGAATTACGGTCTGTGACTGAATGGTGGCATGTCTATCTTGGTTTCCTCATATTTGAGTCACTGACCACGATATCCTGATAACTGAAAAACTGCTTTACATCATATCTAAAGTGGTGATTATTTTCGTTGTTTTGTGGGAACTTTATCGCTAAAACGTCTGCACTGTAGTCTGAGCGGCTTAAGGGTCGGTGCTTGGTCCATTGTTCTCCAGACTTTGCATACTGCCTCTTGGCCAGACAATAAATGAAGATGATATGCACCACTTGAACACGCTGATGACACAACTGTCACACCCAGAAACTTTTGCTCGGTCAAATCAGTGCTTATATGCATCACAGAAATAAGCACTTGAACGTCCCGCAACTTCCTCCAGCTTAATGAGGACGAGTCAGAAACCACTGAAGATGATGTTAAGCCCCTGTTCAGCAGGAGATACTGCTGTTCTTCTATACCAGCACCTTTTTCACTGAGAAGCACAACACAAGTCAGAAATGTGACCAAATATTGTGGACAGACAACCAGAGTCCTCACAAAAAAACCCGGATTTGTTCAAATTACACTTGGTCTCAGATCCCTGTATTGGTTAATATCTAGTTTGACAACTTTCATCCAAGTTTTACTTCTTGACTAAATAACATTACTCAAAATGTCTTTCCTGACACTCTCACTAAACATGAAGCAGCTCTTGTGTCGTCTGATTCAAGTCTTCTAAGAAGCTGCCGATGCGTCCCAGCTGCTGAAATGTCTTTTGCGCTCCAATAGAATAAAATAGAATAATTTTATTGATGAGAAATTGGGAGAAATTTACATTTATTTTTACATATTATATTTACAATATTAACATTGTTTAAAGCAGACTGAAAACTTTCCCATTTCTTTTTCAGTCTATGGGTTCGTCCGTCTAAGTTCACATGTATGTCTTGAACATGCAGGAATAAGATTGTAGCTGCAGTAGCAGCAGCAGACTGCATGCTTTTACAGCTGCAGGTTCAGATACAAAAAACGGGTTAGAGTCCATCTCTGCCATCGTCAAACTGACTAATAGCGAATCATGCACAGCACAACAGCTTTGTTTGGCATCTCTAACACGAAATAACTTTTGGAAAAGCAGCTGAAAACACATTCCAAGGCATCTACTTTTATGTGGCTTTGGGAAAGTAGGTTCCAGCAACGTCTGACATATTGCCTGCAAAGGAGCTCTTGAGCTAATTGCTCTCAGCAGATGAGCTTCTGAACTGTGACACGCTAACACATATTTCTCTGAGGATATACATGTGTTTGTGATTCCACAGCACCACATCTGGCATGGCTTGCATAGCCTCGAGCTGGTAATGCCTCATTTTTACACAGTAGCGTGTCTAAGATTTATCAAACCTTTTTGATACCTCCCACAAGAGGTTTTTGAGCAGAGAGAGGTTTTCCTAAGGTGCCCAAACATGTCAGCCAGAGCGGTTTGGGTTGACCTAGACAACAACCCTAAATGCAAGAGGGCTGCCAACCAGTCAAAACATCCTGGTTTTACACTTTAGCACATGTGTGTCACCATTTGCACAGAAAATTCACCCAATTTACAGGAGCTATTCCACCAGAGCAGTCCTCGGAGTTTCAGTCATACATCTCAGCCTTGTAGAGCATGTACAGCATTCTTCCACCAAGTGAGTGCTACAGAGAGTCCTCACAAGCGCTGAGAGCAGATTCTCCTTAATACAAGGTGTGCTGTGGCTCAGGTGGTAGAGCAGGTTAGCCCCTAATCGCAAAGTTGGTGTCCTTGGGCAAGACACTGAACCCAAAAGTTGCTCCCAATGGCAGGCAGCACCTTGCATGGCAGCTCCGTCGCCCTTGGTGTATGAATGTGATTCAAAGTGTCTGCTCAATGAAATTGTAATTGTAAATTTGTATGTAAAAAATAAGACCATCAACAAGTAAGAGGACACAATATCAATCAATGTTCTGTTTGGCAAATACATTATATAACACTTATCAAACATCCATCCATTCTCACCAGGCTGGAGTCTATCCCAGCCTAGGCAGGTTCACCTGGACAGGTAACCAGTCTATCACAGGGCTACACTTAGAGACAGACAACCAAGCACACTCATATTCACACCTACGGAAAATTTAGAATCACCAATTAACCTCAGCATGTTTCTGGACTGTGGGAGGAAGCCGGAGAACCCGGAGAGAACCCACGCTGCACCGAGAGAACATGGAGACTCCACGCAGAAAGATCCCGGGTGTCCTCACCGGGACATGAACTGGCGACCTTCTAGGTGTGAGGCAACAGTGCGAACCACCGAGCCACCTTGCAGCCACTTATCAAACATACTAATTGCAATTCAAAGTGCTTTACAAGTGAAAAGCAGATTTAGATTTATAGAGCAGAATCAGAGGATCTGATGGGCCTTTCCTGGTTCATAGACCAACAGCATTCCTGAGAGGTCGTCTGGTGCAAGGCCACGTAGTTATAAACAAATAAAGGAACTTAAAATCAGTCTGAAACCTAGCAGGTAAACAGCGCAATGGCTTTAGTCTTAATCAGCACTCATGCATCACAGTTTCTCTCTGAGCTTTTCCTGTGACTGATACTTCTGTTTAATCCTTGTTCAGATGGAAAAATAATGGGACATGCAGGTTTTTCTAAGTACATTAGGAAGTGAGTCAATCAGTCCAGTATCACTGAGTTATCTGAATAACTTTGCCGGGTGAAGTCCTGCAAAGCTTTTTGCGTGTTACAAATTTGGGAAGGCGGCAGAGTTCACACAGCCAAGTTACCCCACTAAATCAGTGAACTTTCCACTCGGAACAGCACCGAAAGCGTCATTTGACTCATCGCTCGGCTGTTTACCTCAATGTTTACCCCACACTGACCACCTGATCCCACCCCCATTCTCATGTTTTGATCCCCCCCTTTGTTTACACTGTTGCTAATTGGTGAACTTTTGTGATTTTTATGTTTGGACTCTTGGAAAGCCCAGCTGTCGCGCTCCAGTTCTCCCACATAAAAACCAGTTACACTGAGGTGATGTCATGACACGACAGTGGAGACCTGGTTTGAGGCGCGCTTGACCAAATATGGACAGCGGATGTGGAGGAGATGACATAACTGCTAAATGTGTTCACTGGCTGTCATCATAAATTAAAGCCTATGTTATGTTGTGTTGTTTACGTACAGTTAAGATCCACATGACTCAGTAATTTCAACGATCAAGCGATGATGTAAATGTTGTTATTTGACTCATTTATGCCCGATGACATTAAACTTGTGCGTATTTTGTTAAAACAAGCAATTACTTTACAAATGAGTAGAAGAAACAATGCAGCCACTATATCAACACAATCTCACACGGAACGCTATTGTTATTGCTAAAACAAAGGTGGAGTGACGACACTGCTGAAAGACAACTGCAGGAGGAAAGGGAGAAGAGACATAGATCAGGCGTATGAGAATGAAAACCAGTAACAAAGCCGCAACTGCTGCAGAAAAAAAAAGAAAGAGAAAAATGACAGTGCACCTAACACTCCCTAATGACAGTCTACTTGTGGGTTGGTCATAGTGGTGCTTCACATGCTGGGCTCACTTTACTACCTGTCTGAATGAATGGGTGGATACATGGAAAAATGCAAGGACGGAAGTAGAGATTAGTGACTGGACAAAGAATTTCAGGTTACTACACATCCAAAGGTCTTTCGGATTTCTATCACATTTTTCAGTATTGTATAGAACTTAAGATAGGAAGTCACGTGTCAGCGTGAATCATTCCTCAGCTACCTTAAACACTCTGCTGTCCATGGAACTGGGTTTCATGCCGATGACAAGTGCTGACAACAACCAACATGGCTGACTCAGATCAAGAGGTTTGCGCTGTAGTGTTGCTATAGGTTACTCTACATCTTGGTATCCAGGCGTGACAGCTGAGTGTAAGAAAATAGTTGATGCCTGGGGGCAAAAGTTTGCCTTAACACCTCTCACGTTCTTTTGTCTTGTGGAAGTAAGCATGCTGATTATGAACCAATAAGCCACTGAGGCATTTGTCAAAACTGGCCCTGACAGGGTCTGAATACCTTCCAGGCATATGTCACCTGGGACGCAGTAAACAAGCGACTAAAACTGAAACTGTGGGAGCAATTAAAGCTCCTGTATAGAGCAGTAACCGAAACTAAAGGTATGTCCATCTTTAAAAAAAAAAAAAAAGACACAGTTGCTGTACACATAAGAATAAAACATTAGTGATGAATTTCTTTTTCTTGCAAAATTTTCAAGAGCCTTATTGGATGTCTGCTGTTAATAGCCCTGCCTTGTTAAAACTGGAGTGCTCTTTGCTCATTTTGGAAAACAAAACAAACAAAAAAAAACCTTATACGTACAAAATAATAGAAGGGGTGACGCTTTGAGGGATATCACGACAAGCTCCTCAATTCAAACCCCTGCGTCAAGAATATAGCTGAGATATTGCGCAATAGAGATTTTTAAAATATTGAAGTCCATCCATCAAATCACCTCAGCATGTTTCTGGACTGTGGGAGGAAGCCAGAGAACCCGGAGAGAACCCACGCTGCACGAAGAGAATGTGGAGATTCCATGCAGAAAGATCCCGGGTGTCCTCACCAGGACGCGAACCAGCGACCTTCTAGCTGTGAGGTGAAGGTGCTAACCACTGAGCCACCTTGCAGCACAATATTGAAGTCGTTGGTCCAAATTCTAACAACTGCCTCGAAGCAGCCTGTGAATGATTTTGGTATTAAAACTTTTATTATTTATTATCAAAGTAAATGTTAAACCATCCTACCTGCCTTATGTGTGTATCTAGAGCCCCCCAAATTTCAAACTTACAGAAAAAAAAATATACCAGCACCTTTAGTGTCTTTGCTCTGCACAAATCTACTATAGTGTGCTGTTTTCCCTCTAAAGCTACTTGCTGCCTTATGAGAACAGAGTGAATCATGTCATTCGTAGTTGTTTGGGAAATGTTGTTGCTGTGATTTGTTTCCAGCTGTGTTGTTTTGCACGTCTTTGTAAGATGACTAGAATTGTTCGTAACTTTGTCATCTTTGAATTTCCCAGGCATGCACATAAAACACACTTTTCTGGACCTCTCAGTGGCATCAGGCACGTACTGCTGCTGCCTGCACGTACACTCGCACACACTCACCTGTCTGATGTGTTGGCGCCATCTTCTGACCACCAATGTGGAGCTAAACAGTCAACAAAGAGGACAAACTGTATGAATAAAGCAACTGCACTTTAAACTTTTGTTGGGAAAATTTTGAAGTATGTTTGTACGTGACTGTACCATGGTCTGCGTTAAAAAAAAAAAAAAAAAAGAAAGAAAGAAAAAGAAAATAAAAACAGCCCGTCGCCTCTTGACAAAGCGTGTTTCAGTGAGCGAAAACTCAATTTCGCGTGAAAGGCATCCATTTCCCACAATGCTTCAGCGATTTAGAAATTGTCAACTGCGCGTGCCCGTATTGTTGTCGGGAAAAATGGCGGCACTGCTGCTACAGGAGTTGGAAGCTTCGGAGATATCCAAGCTACCGAAAACAGTTCAAAACAAACTCGAGAGAATTCTTTCGGATCAACAGTATGAAATAGACTCATTGAAAGCGCAACAGGAGCAATATCGTGTCGACAGCGGTGAGTTATTGCCCGTTATGTTGCTAGCTAGTGGTGCTAAAGTGTCTGGCTTTGCTCGCCATGCAAACATGTTGGTGGACGGGCCGAAGTTAATGCTATCAAGTTTGCTTTGTATGAAAACTCACAGCGTTAAAGTCGACCAACGGCTCTGGGAATGTGGAATGTGGACTGCAGCTAACGTTTGATTAAACTGCAGGTTATCAGCGACCACGATGTGAAGCTAACTTAAGCTAGCACTAGCAGCGCTTTACGTTTTGACGTAATTGAGATGACTTTGAACAGAAAGTAACGCTGATCGATTTTTCCATCGATGTAAACTTGTTTGTTTACCTTCTTCTTACAGAGCAACAGTTCTTTGAAAAAGTTAAACAACTTGCCCAATGTCAGGAGGAATTTTTGTCCCAGACTCAAGAACATCTTAAGCTCAAAGAAGAGTTCACCAAGCTCGGTAAGAGTTTACTTGTTATTGCAATACATGCGGACTAAGGTTGAGTCTTTTTACGACTTCACGGTGTTGACTTTTACCGTAAATCTGTCCTTCAGGCGAGGAGCTCAAAAGTGTGCGACTGAAGAACAGTGAATATGAATCAGCCCAGGAGAGGTTGTCATCAGAGCAGGTAAGTCAAGCAGAACAGCCATGCTGATAATCAGACAGTTTGCTTTAGGCACTCTTACACCCCATTATAGGTCGTGTTGCTGTGTGCTTTTACGTGTGATAATTAACACCAAAACACAGTAATGTCTAACATGTCGGATGTAGTACTTTTGTAAAAATAAATGTGACCAATGTGTGTTCCTAGATGTGTTTGTTTATTGTAAACGAGCCACGCCAACAGTCCACGATTCAATTTTACGGCGCCTTTGTCAACACAAGTTTTCACCAAAAATGTATCAAAATCGTCTCTCATTGGCCTTTTGGAAAAGTGGAAGTTTGATAACATGCTTCCAGTTGCTACCCACATCAAATTCAAAACCCTGACACTTGCTTACAAAACCACAACGAGAACAGCTCCCTCCTACCTGAACTCTCTCATTCAGATCCACACTCCCTCTGCTCAATATGCTCGACCAACAGAAAACCGCCTGATACAATCAGCGCAACAGGGCCGGAGGTCGATGGCGAGACTCTTCTCCTCCTCTGTGGTTCCGTGGTGGTGGAACGAGTTAACAAACTCTGTAGAGTCCCTCTCAGTCTTTAAGAAATGACTAAAGACCAGCTTTTTACTCAACACCTTTGCTCTTGACAGCCCGAAAACAAACAAACCAAAAAGAAAAAATTCCTGTTACCTTCCTACAGCCTTCTATTGGCATCAACGCCCTATCACACTTGAATTTGTTTTATGGCACTTGTCCAGATTGTTTTCTCCTGACTAGATCCTTGCTTGTGTTGTAACTGCTCTCAGATGTACGTCGCTTTGGATAAAAGCGTCTGCTGAATGAAGCTGTAGAATGTTTGATTGCAAGATTCAGTTTTGGTTATTGTTTGTTTCTGTACATTGAACAGTTTGTAAAAATGAATTGGCTGGTTAGTTTAACTGAGAAACTGTTACATCGCTATCACCAGAATTCTAAATATAACTTATAGGTTGCATTTGATTTGTAAGATACACCAGCAGTCACGGTGGTTAACGAACTGCATTTGTTTAGACTTTGCTGTCTAAAGCCAAAGAGGAACTGGAGGCAGAGAAGCGAGAACTTGTGCGAACACTGGAGAGGAGATCTTTGGAAGTGGAACATTTAAATGGTATTGGCACATAAATTACCTTTACTTTTAAAGAATTTGTTCATACACTTGAAATGACATGTAGACTTGGTACTAATATTATTTTGATCACTCCAACAGATGACTTGAGGCAACATAGTGATAAGCTGGTGGAAGTGAACACCTCTAAGATGGCCCTGCAGATGAAGTTAGATGAGCTTGAAGCAGCTGAAGTCAACATCAAAGTGAGTTATTTTCTATTTTTATATTGATTAAATGTGTTGACACCAGCTTTGTCTGTAGAAGAAGTGACTTTGTAAACAGAATAGCCTCCAATTTTATTTATTTATTCCATTCTTTACCTTTTTTTTTCTCCATGTTGCCTTATAGGCAAATTACTGACTGAAGTTGTTGTGGTTTTCCTTTCCAGTACAAGGAGAAGCGTATGGAACAAGAGAAAGAGCTGCTAAATGGCCAAACGTCATGGCTGAATGAGGAGCTTAAGGCCAAGAGTGAAGAACTGCTGTCGCTGTCCAGGCAGAAGGGTAACGAGATCCTGGAGCTGAAATGCACCGTGGAGAATAAAGACGATGAGGCAAGTCTCTTTTCTGTGTTTACATCTTACAGTGATTGTGTCAGAAATTACATTAAAATCTTAAGACACTTCATAAGGCTTGCTGAGATTCATGTACAGTCTAGTAGATTACTGTGTACTTTGCAGTTTCAGTCTTTAACCGTCACTTTCTGCTCAACACTGGCTGTTTGCTGTTCTTTCGTGTTGAGATAATGTGAAGGCCTTCTTCAGTGTTTAATGTTATTATCCCTGTGATTTCCAGTTGAACAAACTCCAAGATCAAGTGGCCAGTTTGAAGACGTCAAACGAGCACCTTCAGAAACAAAATGAGGACATGATCAGCAAACTGAAAGAAGTACGTGTGCTTCCAGCTTTTGAAGTTTTATTTACAGACAATATGTTGCTAGTCAAGTGTTATCATGAAGGTGAATGACTGAATGTTTACTTATTTTAGGCCAAGGAGCAGCACACCACCATGGAGGAGAAATTCAGAAATGAGCTGAACGCCAACATTAAGCTTTCCAATTTATACAAGGTGTGTACATATGTGAAAGTGCCAACATTAGCTCGAGCTTAAAGTGTCACTGTTTTACAACTTTAAAATGTACAACCACTACGCCCTGTGACTGTTGTCTTTATCATATGCATGCGTTTTCTTCACGATGACATTTAAATAGGTAATTTGTGCTACTTATTTTTGTAGCAACAACTTACATCAGCGGTCCGATGCAACAGATGATCAGCCAGAATTTATAAGACAAACTTTGTGCTGATTTTATTAGTGCACAGATTTGTTTATGCATGTTTTTGTTCACATTCTTGGGGAGTTTTTTTTTTGTTCACTATTAACTTTGCTCTGACAGGGAGCAGCAGCAGATTCTGAAGCAAAAAGTGAAGAACTGAGTCGGGCAGTGGAGGAACTGCATAAGCTTCTGAAAGATGCCGGAGAAGGTACGAGGCTACCACAGAATCATCTTTATATCCTTAAAATACTAGTACTCAATGTCTTACTGGATGGACAGTGTCTGACGAAGCTCAACTTAGTGTTTTCGATTTGTGGTTTTAGTGTCAGCGTGTTGATATTTCACAACAGTTTCTTGATTTCCTCCCTGCTCCACAGCCAACAAGGCTCTTGAGGAGAAGTGTCAGGAAATGAATGGCACCACAGACAAGGCTGTTGCTGAGTTTAAGGACAGGATCCAGAGCCTTGAACGAGAGCTGGACAACGCCAATGAACTGCTGTCAAGTTCTAAACTTAGAGGTCAGTTGAGTTGATTGTTGTTCTGTCTGCTGTCTTTGTAACACGGGATTACATTGTGGACATTTAATAAACCAGCACAAGCCTTGTGATTTTTCTTAAATGCATGATCTACATTATATCCCTCATTTTCCTGACCAGGCCCTGTTGGTACAACATCTGTACTGACAGAGGAGCAAATGACGACAATGTCACCAACAGCGGCTGCTGTGTCCAAGATCAAACCTGGTATGAAGCTGACTGAGGTATGCACAGCTTCTCTTCAACGCTCAAATAGAACATGGAAAAGTGTTCGTGTTTTCACAGTAGTTGTTAATGTCTTGCTTGTGCTCATTTCTCTGTAAACTGAAGTGCCAACATGACACAGCTGCATTCTCTGTGCTATCGTTTGACATAAGACGACATGTGTTTTCAGTTGTATACAGCGTATGTGGAGAGCCAGGAGCAGCTGCAGTTGGAGCGACTGGAGAACAAGCGAGTCAACAAATATCTGGATGACATTGTGCAGGAAGTGGAAGCAAAGGCACCGATCCTCAAACGGCAGCGGGATGAGCATGAGCGCATGCAGAAGTCAGTGGCCAGTCTGTCTGCCAAGCTGGAGCAGGCTGTTAAGGTGTGTACGAATGGGGGTTTCCATTTAATTACATTTCAGGTTTTCTGTTTTACTAATATGTAGTAAATGGTGTCTTCAGTGCTACTTACTACCGTCTGGATTTAAAGTAAACAATGCAAACTGTTTGGAATGGCACGTGTTTGTTGCAGGAAGTGCATCGTCTGCAAAATGAGGCTGATGAGGCCAACAAGCGCTCCTCAGTCCTGGAGAGAGACAGCCAGAGGTGTGAACTCCAGCTGGCAGACATGGCTCAGCAGGTGGGCTGCAGCTCTTCTTTATTCCAGGATTGTGTTGGAGTATTTTTTTCTGAATCAAAGGGAAATAGTCAATTGTCTCAAAGTCCTTACTTTCTGCCCAATTCTTTGTCCTTTTTGCCAGGTGCGTGTGCTGCTGATTGAGCTGGAAGAGGCTCGTGGAAACCATGTGGTTCATGAGGACGAGTTGAGCTCAGCTGACGTCAGCAGCACATCGGAGGTGATCAGCCAGCACTTGGTGACCTTCCGCAGTGTAGAGGAACTCCAGAAGCAGAACCAGCGTCTCCTTGTAGCCCTCAGGGAGCTCAGTGATGCACAAGAGAAAGAGGAGTTTGAAGCCACTGGCAACAAGTACGTTAGAATGTTGTCATCATATTTGTAAGAGAGAAAAAAATACTGGTGAACAAGAGTAGCACGCAACAAATACCCAAAATCCAATTTGAACCTATTTTTTTTTATTATTATTAATAAACCATCAATTGTTGGTAACCAAAGAGGTCAAACTGTCAGTGGGGCTAATCACAATATACTGTCTCAGGCGAGGGGAGCTGGAGCAGAGTTTGGAGAAAGCTCAAGCTGAGCTGGAGTCTCTGAAGGAACAACGCAGCCAGCAGATAAAGCTGGCGGAGTCCATCGTGAGGCAGAGGGACATGTACCGCTTGCTGCTGGCTCAGGCAACTGGCGTCAACTTCCCTCAACAAGGTAATGCAAGCAAGAGAGAGACTAAGTGCAAGAAACACAGTTTAGAAAATGCACCTTCACCTCTTTATAACACAGTGGGAGGTTGATGATTTGATGTCCTAATATGAATCTTAATTGTGATTACTGGCATTTTCAAGTCGAGTCTTTTCAGTAGGATCTTAAGAACTCACTTAACCTTAGCCACAACAGTGTTGGTACTGTTTGTTTGCATATCTGAACTCCTGATTGTTTGTCCTTAAGGTACACCACCTGAGGAGTTCTCCCTGACCTCCACCCCCCGGCGTTCACCTGCTGCCACTCCCACCACAGGGACCCCGACTGCACTTGTTGCCATGGCTACAGAGTCTGCCGAAGCTTTGGAGGCCAAGGCGGCGCTGCGACAGGTGGGTGCTGCATTTGCCACACACGGCTGAAATTGTGAGATGTTTAGATTTACACTTTGACTGTCAGAAGCGCTTTGCGATGACATGAAGCACAGCAACACCACTGTTTCTGTTGCCACTGTAATCCATACAGTCTTACAGCCAGTGGTGCATGTGGAGCAGCGTCCAGCATACGAACAGTCTCTCGGCTCCACTGCCTGATTTTGCAGTTTTGTTTGATAGTTGCTCATTCATGACTTCAGTCCTGCAAATTTCTCTTTATTACTGAGAAATAGCAAAGTGTGGGGCTTATGTTGGCCACCAGATGGCGTTGTGCCTACATTAGGAGATGTTTCATTCTGAAATTTTAATTCAAAAACTATTTTTGAAATTCTGATGTAATGAACTCAAGCTGGCATTTTCTTGCTTGTGAAGCAAATAATGACTTTAATGTCAGTGTCAGGATTTATCAGTTTGTTAAGAGAGCACAAAAATAGAGACTGCATCACTTCTGAAAAGTCAATAATTTAAAAAACTATCTGAAAAATATTTTATTAGTTAGCAGAAAGTGTTATTCTCTAAAGGGTATTGAACTGCAGATGCATGCCCAGGTATCACTGAAGTCTCACAGCTAGAGATTACCTGTTGACTACAGGGTTATTACTGGATCAAACGCAGGGGTAGCAAATTTAATTTTTGCCCCTCAAAAATCACTCTGACAGGCAAACTAGCTCTGCTGCGAAAGTAAATCAGAATGTTTGTTTGGGTCTGCAGTTGCAGGAGGTGTTCTCCACCTATAAGAAGGAACGCATGGAGAGTGACAAGGCAATGACCACGCAGAATGAGAAGCTACAGGAGCAGCTGTCCGACCTCCGCTCCCAAAATGCCAAGGTATCCACCCAGCTGGAGTTTGCCTCAAAGAGGTAAGTTTGAAAAACCACGAGCAGTAGAATGTAAACTGTACCTACTGTTCCGATGTAACTTTAATTCAAATGACACTTGACCATTGGTTTATGAAGACACTGGCCTCAAAAAGTGACCCTCAGCTCTACACTTTCAGGTACGAGATGCTGCAGGACAACGTTGAGGGCTACAGGAAGGAGATTGCCTCCCTAAGAGAGAAAGGACAGAAGATGGCTGCTGCCACACAGAAGCTTGAGCAGAGCATCCACACGCTGAATGAGGATCTGAAAGCTGCCAAGGAGAAGCTCACTATGGCTGAGGTTTGTATTTCCATTTGTGTTTGAGACCCAGTTCTCTACCCGGCCACTACCCAATCCAACTCTGTTTGTGCTTTCGCATTAAGGCTCAATCACGTTAAGTGCTAATCCAAACCAGCTAGCATTAAGTGGGAGCAGGTAATAAAGCCCTCCAAGAGCTACAATGCTGATTATAAGATCCTGTCTCAATCAGAGAAAGGCAGGAGCGCCCCAAAGCTTGCCACTGTGTTTGTACCCGACTCTCTCAGAGTAATTTAGAAACTCCACACTGTGTTACACTTGATGATGAAGTGAGAGGGTACAGGCCCACCTGAGTTAGTGTCGTTATCAGTCCCAAAGTGAATTGCACCAGTGTTTGATTTTAAATGTGTCACTGCTTGAGGAAATGCTGAGACAGAAACCATAGACTGATGTCATTGTGAACTCTAGGGCCGTGCTGAGAACCTGCGTAAGGAACGAGACATGCTAAAGCTGGTGGAGTCCAGGCTGAATCAAGAGAAAGAGACAATCCTGAGTCAACAGCAGAGCCAGAACTTGCTGCTGACCAACCTTCAGGCTATTCAGGTAAACCCAGAGTAGTTTTTTATTCATTGTCTGACTCTCATACACACACGCACACCAACAAAGCTCAATATGGTAACTCTTCTGTTCTTCTAGGCCACTCTGGAGCGCTCAGAGACGGATACACGCCAGCGTCTCAACAGCCAGCTGGAGAAGCAGGAGCGAGAAATCTCCCAGCTCCAGAAGAGACTTGAACATGAAGTGGAACAGCGGCACCTGCTCAGCAGAAACCAGGAAGTAAGCATCGAATAAAACGGTTTTCCTGTGGCAGTTTACCATAAAAGGATTTTAGCCAAAAAGCGTCAGAACTGTTGGTTATATCTTTAGAGATGGGGCCGGAGTGCAGACATTTTCTTTGGCCTGAAGTTTGAGGTCGAGAGGACAGAAAAACAATTTACAGATATTATTTCTTAACGTAACTGATTTCTCTTGAACAGATCCAGCTGATGGATACAAAGAGGCAGTTTGAGACACAGGTTGCTTTACACAAGAAAACCAAGGAGCTGCTGAACGCTGCTGAGTTGGAGCTCAGCAGCCTCCGTGGGCAACAAGGCAGCTTTGAAGCACGTCACACCCTGAGTTCCCCATCCACACCTATCATCAGAGGTTGGCAGCAAATAGTTTGGATTTTTCTTTTACTGTGTAACTGTTGTGCATTAAAATGTCTGTTTATGTTAGTTTGCATGTGTGGGGAAATAATAAGATTCAAGTCAATTGCTTACAGTTTACAGAGTCCACTGTTCTGGACTGACCCAGTTTTATTCTTAACCTCCTTTTGTGTGGATGCTCTGGTCTCACTAGTTCCTGTTTATATGAGATCCAGTAAAAGAGCCCAGTGAAACGTCTAAACCACACGTAAACAGACTTGTAACAACGGAACGGTATTTTCATTCGTTCACAATGTGTCCTCGCCTCCTAAAGTCATTTACTGACTGTCAAACTGCATCACTCACTTGAAGGCCTGCAGGGTTCAGATCAAGACCGAGAGGACCTACAAGGCCGCCTGCAGCTGGCCGAATCCCGGGCAGAGGAGCTGGCGGAGAGCCTCAGAGCAGCAACCTCCAGCATGGAGCAGTACAGAGCCATGGCTCAGAGCCTGGAGGAGTCCCTGGACAAAGAGAAACAGGTTGGGGACACTATTATGACACAAGTGTTCCCCCTCTGATAAAACGATTATATGCTACCACAAAAACGCTGTAGATGGGTAAAATGGCTGAATAGTTATACTGGAGGCAGATATTTTGGCGTTACTTGATAAGCCCATGGTGTTGATCTGATATAGGGAGATGGTTTGTAGCGTACCCTGAGCTGGTCAGCAAATTACAAGGTTAGTTAAGTTATAGTCATTGAACATTCTAACTTTATATAAAAATACAATTGAATCGAAAAGAGACGGGGTGGTCCCTTGTCTTTTTTTTCCTTTAACCACGGGCTATTCCACAGTGCTCGGCACACCTCAGCTGTATCCTGGAAAAAGCACAAAGACACAGTCAGTCTGTCAGAATATTCACAGGAGCCCTGTGAATTATTCAGAGTTGGATGTGAGGAGACGATCTAGTTTTTGGATATTTAGTAATACCAAACCAAAAAAGTATAAAAGTTAATGTTTTCATCCTTTGATATTGCATAATATGACACTATTTATTTAAATAACTACAAATTTAAATTCATTTTACTCATAGTGTCAAGCAAGTAATAGTGTGTTTGTTTGTTTTTTTGAGTTTTTTTTTACCAGATACTGAATGAATGAGTGTCCATCTATATTCTCGCATTTAGCTAGAACTTTATCATTTTGGTCGACTTCCACAAATTGGGATCTTGAAACTGAAGAGATTTTTTATTTTTTTGTATAAACTTGTCATACATTAACTGCCTGACCACCAGGTGACGGAGCAGGCACGCTCATCCATTGAGTCCCGTATGAAGGAGGCTGTGGAACAGCACCACAGGCTGGAAGCAAAGCTCCTAGAAGCAGAGAAAGGGAAGCAGGAAGTGGAGGAGCAGAAGAGGAGAGCTCTCTCCTCTCTGGAGGAACAGGTGTGAAATCCTTTACTGTACTTTAATCAATATACTTCTGCATATGTGTATAAATACACAATAATAATTATTAATATATATATATTGCTGATCATTTGGGTTTGTTGTCTCTGTGTTTAGATTAATATTCTGAAAAGAAATCTTAGCAGTGCTCAAGCAGATCATCAGACAGCGCTCCAGCAAGTGGCAGTAGCTGAGGCCCAGCAGCAGCAGGCTGTCCAGGACAGCCAAGAGCAGGTAAGCTGTGTAATATGAAAGTAATCTGTTTCTGGGGGGAATATTCTAGTAAGGGTTGATAATAACCGTCAGTTTATTAAAATCAGCTAAACAGAAAGGGATTTGTTGTGTGTTCAAAAATAACTTCAAAGAATGTTCCTGCTACATATGCCCCCTAAATGCCACCATATTACCTCGTGCTCCTGACGTGTCAGTTTCATAAAATATCCCCCTTTACAACCAGCCATATTTGATAAGTCCTGGGTTATTTTATCAGGAGCACAGATTACAAGTGATTTAACAGTCATCTCTACAACTGTCAGACATCTAGTATAACTGCCAGCCAGATGCGATGATGGATCAAACACTGAAACACATGAGCACCTATTTCATGACTACAAACAGATTTTCTGATAAGTAAGCTTCAAGTGCACTAGTCAAGTCTTTGTAAAGAATGTACGTTGATTCTTGTCGGTTCCTTATTGATTAATGCATGAATACTATTTATTATTGTAACAAACGAAAACTCCATTTGGGAAGATTTTTCTGTTTAAGTTATAATTTTAATGAAACATCAAGGAAGATGAACCACTGAAAACAAAAAATGCAAATATGATCAAATCTTTCTTCTCTTCATCCATAAGGCTAAACTGGCTGCTGAAGCTCAAAGTAAGTATGAGCAGGAGATGATGCTGCACGCAGCAGACGTGGAGGCCCTGCAGGCCGCCAAGGCTCAGGCCCTGCAGGCCAGCGAGCTCAGACATCAGCTGGAGGAGAGAGCTCAGAGAATCAGTGCTGAGTTACTGGAAGCCAGGGTCTCCTGGGAGGAGCAGGAAAAGATCCTCAAGGTTGGTTTTTGTAGATGGCAGTAGATATACAGCCATGACCAGACTAGATTAGACGTATTCAGGTTAAGTTTGCAAAATAACAGGAAATTTTCATCCAACATCTGAGCACTGTAAGCCTAACAAAGCCTTTTATTACAACGCTGCTGGATGCTTTTATCAGTCATTCGTTAGTTTTTTGTTTTTTTTTTAAGTTGAAATGAGTTGTTGCAATTGTATTTTTTTTCCTCATCTTACAGGAAGAGATGTCTAAGATGGAGAGCCGCTATGAGGAGTTGCAGAAGCAGAACTCGCTCCTGCACGAGCAGATCCAGACGATGAGCAGTAAGATGGCTGACAATTTGCAGCGTGCCGCCAGTGAGAGTTCCTTGAACATTTCTCTGACTGAGGAGGGAAAATCTCAAGACCAACTCCTCGAGATTCTCAGGTAGCGCATTTATCTTCTTGTGCTCAAGGAGTCTTGCAAATCAGATCTGTGTTAGTGGACTGTAAAGAAGTCAAAAGTTGGGATTGGATGCTAGTGAATGAGTAGCGTTTACTGGTTGTACTGCCTGTGGTGCCGTTCCTCCTTGTTTTCAGTATTTCTAACGTCCTCGGTTCCTGTTCTCCATCACAGGTTCGTGCGTCGGGAGAAAGAGATTGCAGAGTCTCGTTTTGAGGTTGCCCAAGGGGAGAGTTTGCGTCACCGTTTGAGGGTCGAGCATCTGGAGCGAGAGCTGAAGGAGGTGCAGGACAGCTTGAGTGCCGCGAGGGAGAGGATGCAGGTACGGTTTTATCTTTGTTGACTCATTTATTTTACAGTGACTAAAGTTATATCACTACATTGTGGCTTTGTGGAGCTCACAGGTTGGTTGTACAGGCTGGTTCCACTGAAAAACCTTTTTGCAGATTTTCTTTACCTGTCGTTTAAGTTGAACCACGTAGAATCATTTTACTCCAAGGAGGTCAAGGTTCACTCAGAGAAACGTTGCTTACTGAAACACAATTAGTCGACACAAATATACAACCTGGCTAGTAGCCCTCAGACCTACATTGTATGGTGTGGGATTGATACCCCGGTGCTGATCTGTCTCAGGTAACCGCAAAGACCCTGGCTCAGCACGACGAGCTGATGAAGAAGACAGAAACTATGAGCATCCTGATGGAGACCAACAAGATGCTGAGAGAGGAGAAGAACAAGATGGAGCAAGAACTGCAACAAACTCAAGCAAAGGTGTGATAATGGCTCATTAATTGTATATGATGCTGTTTTTTTAAAAAAAACTTTTCTATTTTGCTGCATTAGGTGAGAGTTATGTGCATTCACCACTTAATTAAAGCACTTACAGTTTGTACACTCTGATTACTAATTGTTCCATTACTGCGGATGGTTAAATTTTATTTGTCATGTGTTTCAGGTACAAAAGCTGGAGGCAGACATCATGCCACTGCAGCAGGCTAACTCTGAGCTGAGTGAGAAAAGCGGCGTCCTGCAAGCGGAGAAGAAATTACTGGAGGAGGAAATCAAGCGCTGGAAGGCTCGGACTCAGGTCAGTGCAGAATAGACTTCAAATGAATAATTCTTAAAACATATGCCTGCATGCTTATAATGGGATTCCTTTTTGTATCTGGAGCATTACGAGCTTTTCTTGGACCCTTCCTGTTTTTCAACCATACTCTTAGTTTCTGAAGTCTACAAAGTCGCCTCCATCTCTGCGATTGCTTCCCTCTTCAACTCTGGCAAGCCAGTCGTTGCTAGTTAACATAAAACACATCTCGACTAGTGCACCACTATGGTATTGTCGCAACAAAAGCTGGATAAAAACTCCAGTATCCTGCAAAATACAGAGAGATTTACCTGCCGCTGATGGGCTTAGTCATCGTTGTGTAAACTTGTATTAAAAGTCCCGCACTATAACTTTGAGTGAAGTTCTGAGACGATCTTACTTCTAATGTTTGAGCTGTTCCTACAACTAGCTCTGCTTTTTCATGTTCTTGTAGCATTTGGTGAGTCAGCAGAAAGATTCGGATCCAGAAGAGTACAAGCGTCTGCACTCTGAGAAAGAGACGCATGTGAAGCGCATCCAGCAGCTCACTGAGGAGAGCAACAGGCTTAAAGCAGACGTGGCCAGGTAAGGGATCGTGTACGGTATAACTGCTGAACTGAGCAGAACAGTGAGTTGCTAAGTTGCTGTTGCTTCTTCAATCCTGTCAGCTCCTTTTTTTTTTTTTCTTTCTAGCCTGCTGTTCATTCTCCCAATTCATTCTTCTCAACAGGTCAAATAATCTCACAACGTCCCTGCAGAACCAGATACAGAACTTGCGTGACAATATGAGCAAGATAACCGATGAGAGAAATACACTGAAGAAAGAAGTGGAGACCAAGAACCAGGAACTCCAGGAGAAGGCGCGAACTATCACCCAGGTGAAGAAGATTGGACGTCGCTACAAGACTCAGTATGATGAGCTCAAGGTGGAACATGACAAGGTGGTTGTTTCCCAAAGTTTACAGTGCAGAATTGTATTATGCATTTTAGTTGGTCATAAACAGACAATTAGCAGCAGCTCTACTGCACACTTTTGAGATTAATCTGTCACACTGCGTGTTCTCCAGCTGGTAGCTGAGGCCACAGCAGGCCCATCCCAAGACGAGGAGGCTCGCCAAGCCTCAGTTCAGGAGCTGCAGAGCGTCAGAGATTCTCTGACCCAGGCTGAAGCCAGAACCAAAGAGCTGGAGGGACAGCTGGAGAACATCAGCAAGGTTAGACATCACAAGTCTCTGCTAAGACTTTTTACTGAAGTTTCCTAGATGGGGTTGTGTTTTTTTTTTCTAGCCTTCTAGCAGTGGGATACTCACCTTGCACTGTGATGAGCTTGCATAGTTGACAACTTATATTACTGGAAAAAAAGTCATAGAAGAAGGCTGTATTCATATCGTGCTCTACACTTATTGCAGGTGGTCACAGAGCGTGAGACTGAGGTACGTAGCGCCCAGGAACAGACGACCAGGGTGCAGGCAGAGCTCAACAGGCTGAGGCAGGATCTGCAGGACAAGGCTTCTCAGGAGGACACACTGAGGCAGCAGATGTCCGAGAAGGAGGAGAAGACCAGGAAGGCTCTTGTCTATGCCAAGCAGAAGCTCAACCAGCTCATAGGTGAGACTGTCCTTATTACACAATTTCATATTTTATAGGAATTCCTTTTTTCCATTCTGTCTTTTGCCAATCTTGTAGTATTGCCTGTTTGATTTATTTAAACCTCGGACCTAAATGATTTGTCTAGGCACCAAAGACCAGCTACAGAAGGAAAATGAGCAGCTAAAGCAGCAGCGTGAGGAGCTGGAGGTGCGAGTGAGCGCTCTCAAGTCTCAGTACGAGGGCCGCCTGAGCCGACAGGAGAGAGAGCTCAGAGACCTGCGAGGTCAGCAGGAGAGACAAGAGCAGAGAGATGAGCCACCTGAGGCAGGTCCCAGCAAGGTGAGTGTGCAGTACAGTTTTCACAAATCAGGCAGATTAGTGTTACACACGTAAATGTTTTGTTTAGATTATTTTACTCACATCCAACAGACATGAGTACCCATGATAGGTTGATCAAGCATTAAGGCAAGCTAGTAAACAAACATGAAAGGTACCACAGCACTTCTGTAATTAATTAATAATTAATTAGCTCTAAGCGAAGGCTGTCTTGTTTTAACAAAAAAGATGTGGGAGGTTCTAGCTGTTGTTTTATATGTACATGTTTTACTCTCTCACAAACCTTAGAAATGACATAACTTGTGAAATCTACCTTAAGGTTTTGGTTTTGTCTCCCAAACAAAATAGAAATGTTGAGTAAATCTGTCAGTGTGTGACGACTATTTCTTGATTTCGATAGCTTGTATAAGTCCATATGTCTAACAGTTGCAATAAATGCAGTGTTGCAGGTTTGGTGGTCTGATTCTCAGCGTCTTGTTGGCCTCCATAACACGTCTTTCTGTCCTTGTTTTAGACGCAGGAGCAGCAGAGGAGCACAGAACAACGGCAGATCAGTCTGAAGACTACCCCAGCTGCAGACAGGGGCAGGTATGATCATTTATTTTTTTATTTTCTTAAAATGAAATCAGTGTACAGTGGTGACTCGATAATCCGACCCTAAACAATCCCAAACGTTGCTATCCGACAGGTTTTTAGGAAAAACAAACAGAACCCTTTAAAACATCCTTAACATACTGACAGCCTTGGATTCTGACTCCGACATGACATTTAATGTCACAAATAAGCATAACGGCGTATTATCTGACTGAACAATCCCACAGATTTACTTACCTTTGATGTCAACCGACGGGCACAAGCGTACCGCTCAATTAGGCGTGAAATCCAGCGATGCGTACTGCTCTAACGATGCACTAGTCCCACTCACTGCCCAACTAATGAAGTCGGTTTGCATCAGTTTGTCAGTGAACAGCTCTGCATGTGTGGAACACAGGAAGGTTTGGTGCTTTGAGGTTCTTTGAGGTATTAAACAGTGTGACATGTTTTGACACCTGAACAATTCACTGAACCTACACATAAAGTATTTGTATGAAATAAA
>NW_007578786.1:105091-120158 GCF_000690725.1 Stegastes partitus
TTTTTGATGCTTTTCATGTGTCTGCAAGTATCTGCATGATGTAAAATTTGTTATCTGCACACGTCAGCAAGGGTCTGTTTGGATGCTCCTGAGGACATCCGTGTGAGGTCCGAAATTTGCAACCGCAGACTGTACATACTGCAAGAGTGCACGGTGTGTGATGCATCCTTAACGTGTCCTTTGTCCTCGTCTCTGTCAGTGCCAGCACCTCTGAGCCTCCAACTGCCAACATTAAACCGACACCTGTAGTAGCTACAGCCAGCAAACAGCCCGTCAACCCAGGAAACAAACCCACACCGAGAGCAAGCATCAGGCCAATGATCACTCCGGCTACTGTACCCACCCCAACACCCACCGCTACCGTCATGCCGACCACACAGGTGGAGACCCAGGAAGGTGGGTGAAATTGCAAAGTTTCAGGCACAACCTTCTTCCAAAATGGGGAAACGAGCAGATTAATACTGCGAGAGATGAATTTCAAGTAACAAAAGGTGTTTCCATGTGATTGTGACTATTCCCTGAAGCATACCTTCATGTTTTAAATGTGGTTCAGTGAATAAAGGATGGTACAGTTTACACTATTTCTGATTTTGGTTTAGCATTAGTGAATCTTTTTTTAACTGTACCTTTTCAACAGCCATGCAGTCAACTGACGGCCCACCGGTGGAGCATGTCACCGTGTACGGCAGTGCCAGTGGCTCAGTGCGCTCCTCCAGCCCCAACGTCCAGACCACGCTAGCTAGCCCCATGCTGACTGTGCAGCAGACCCAGACACAGGCCACGGCATTTGTTCAGCCAACACAGCAGCAGAGTGTGACCCACACCGAGCCAGCCAATCAGGAGCCACCGCCTGTGGTGATCGAGGCAACACCTAGCTCGCAGGTGGAATGGCCTTCAACGTCCTCCACCTCCTCTGTGTTTGGCACCGGTGAGAAACACAGAAAGCTGAGATTATTATATATACAGTAGTAATATGATTTTTAATTTGGACAAATGTAGGATGTGCACAGTACAGGGGTGTTTAAAGAGGTCAAGAAAGAGCCTAAACAATACCTTCAGTGTCCAAAATTACATCACACATTATAAAGAGGTAATAATATCTGATGTAACACCTGGATTAAGACCCAAGTTGTTGTTTAACTATTTTCAACTATGAGCCAAACATGCAGTTAATTCATTAAAAATGTTTTGATTAAACCACAAATTATTCATGGTACGTTTTTAAAATAATATGTTTACCCTCAGTGATATTGCTAAATATTAGCTGTACCTCCAGTTTCAGCAACACCAGGAACCTCTGCGATGACCAAGAGGCCTCGTGAAGAGGAGGAGAGCAACACGGTGGTCACCGACACCGAGGCCACGCAGGAGGACACCTCCAGGGCTCCGATACCAAAGAAGTTACGCATCATCCAGAGAGTGGGTCCAGAGGTGAGGAAGAGGGGAGACCGCATGAAAATCTGCAAGAGCACAAGTGTTTCTGTTATTTTTAATTATGATGAAAGTTGTTGGTCCAGCTCTGATTGTCATGTGGCCTCCTTCCTAGGAGGAGGTGCTGGCTGAGGACAGCGCTGAGGCTGAAGGAGTGGTGCCAACAGACAGTCAGGACGGTGCAGAAGCAAGCCAGGTCAGCATAATCCAGCAGAAATAATTAGAAATACTATTGAATGTGTTCTTACTTATGTACGTCATCCTTCTAAAATCGAATTATTCTAATGATATTTTCTGGTGACCAAACAAACACATCAAAGCAGGTTATCAGTCGGGTCATAAACCTGCAATAAACTTCCCTAGTTGTCATTACTACCTTTGCTTTTCCTTTTAACCGTATTGTTTTCAGATGAAACGTAGATTATCTGTCAAAGTTAGCATATTTGATGAATCTATTTATAAACATCCTGCACGTTTTTTGAATCTTAATCTCAGGGATTGTGTGACCTGCTGGAGGAGCTCTGGCCTGCCACAGGTCTTTGTCTTTTTAACATAAAGCAGCCGAATACAGCTAAATATGTACCATGAAGCTGAGGAAACAAATGTACTCGTAATGATGGTTTAACGAGTCATTTAGGACGCCGCTTTTATCAGAGTAGTCGACATGAATGCATGTTGTGCCTGCTGCAGACGGAGGAGTTCCCAGCGTTGGAGGAAGTAGATGAAGCTTCAACCTCTCAGTCTGTTGCGATGGAGCAGGAGGTTACCCTGTCCCAGAGCGACTCCATTCACCAGCTGGATCATGAAGTCATCGTCATAGTGACAGACACAGAGAGTGACGAGGACCAGGAGGAGGAGGACGAAGAGGAAGAAGAGCAGGTACAGAGTTTGTGTCGTGCGTTTTAAAAGGCCGTATATAACCTGGCATTAAATGTGGTGAAAATGCGTCCCTTTAAAAATTCTTTGTTTTGACCGCTGTTTGCTGTAGGACTACGATGAGGAGGAAGAAGAGGACGACGAAGAGGAGGAGGAGGAGGACGAGGAAGATGAGGAGGAGGACGATGGAGGAATGGGGGAGGAAGGAGAGGACAGCAACGAGGGGAGCGGAGACGGCAACGAGGCCTACGAAGGAGACGATACAGAGGTTGGATTACCTAAGATGCAAAATGCACTCGCAGTAACAAGTCTGACCTTTTTGTAACTGGTTGCTCATGCAGCCTTCATATCCTGTACACCACGTTAACCCTTCCCACGCTTTCACTTTGAGATTTACACTCCGTTTCCAGCTCACACGCTCAGTTTTTCCACACCGTCTCATTTCACAGTCACCCGTGTCGTAACGTTCTGTCTGCCCGTGTTGATGTTTCTTGTTTACATTTTACTCTTGTCTTGGTTCTACATATGCAGTGGGATGAGCCAACGTCTGCAAAGAGACAGTTAATTTTCTTTTACTGGTAGTCCGCATGTGCGTAAAGTTGAAAGGTTAGAATGTGTTTGAAGTGAGGCGTCCATAAACCTCGGCCCGGCGTTTGTTTGTGTGGTTTGGACGTTGAATATTAAATGAATTACTTTTGAAGGCAATTTTTTTTTGTTACCAAGCAGCTGAGTAGAAACTGTAGGTGTCACCAGAGGGGCAACGATGCACAACATTGAGTACGTGACTCTGTTTTGAAGTCATCGTGCCAGTAAACTGGCATTAGATGTGTTTTTCCTGCTGTGTTTCATGCAGCAGTCTTAGGAAAAGATTAATAAAAGGTGAGATGTGTCCCACAGTGTGTGCACGGGAGGGTTAGTTGATTCGCAAGAAAAATGACATTACAATTACTTTGACATTTATTGTGATTGCAGTTTGAATCACAATTTTACTGGAAATGGTAGTTTATGTATTTCTTTTTCCACTGGGGGAGAAAATTAATTCTTTCATTTTTCTTCTGGTCTGTACTGAGTAAGTGTCGTTCGCTGGAGAATCTGATTTACAGGCCGGGGCGTCTCTGTATAAGAGTCAAAATGTCAACATTCAGAGCCAGAGTTTTTTTGTTTTGTTTTTTCTTACTCCTCATCTTAAAAAATAGAACTTTTTGTTGATATTTTGTCCCTGTCAGTATACACATTTTACCTTCATGCAATTACAGACGTTGTCCATATTGCAAATCTGATTATAGTTGGACTAATTGTTCGGCCCTCCTGCCCAGCGTTAAAGGCTCACCCTACTAGCATGCTGTAGCCAACAGACAACCGCTGCCCGTTCCAGGAAGACGAGTGCATCGACATGAATGGTCTGTTCTGTTCAGTGCATCCCGTGATCCAACAGCTACTCCAAGAAGTCTGATACCAAACATTGTGTTCAGAATGAATGAGCGTCTTGTTAGACCGCTGTTGTCCCCTCTGAATACCAGGCATTTTGTGTTTCCAGGTGATAACCAGTTTTAGTTTTACTTTAGTTTTTCTCATTTTTTGCTGATTTTTTATTTGGGCCTCACGTTAAAAAAAGACGATATAAATCAGAGATGATGAATAATGAAACACAGCGTCTCTATAGTGAAACATGCTTATTAAACTTTTTTTAAAAAAGGCTGCACTGATATACAACTCAAATTTTGGGTTCCATATAGAATCAGATTTAAACCTCAATTAAATGTGTGAGCTGGTCTGTACTTCCCAAAAGCAGGGTCAGGAAAGAAGATGACACTTAGGAGGTGCAACAGAGTCAATGAATGTGTTGCTATTCCTGGTGAATTTGATTTACAGGCAGTTCGCTGACAAATCTGCTCAAGTGTTGCGTGAAGCTGTCATCCAACCAGCGCTGTGCTCTCTTTAGAGGACACACTGTGGTGCTGTTTTAACACGGCGATCATATTTAGGGGCTTTATTTTTTACTTGTCTGCCTGCTTCTTTAATAATTCATTCTCTGCCAGGTTATTTTGTTTTTTTGTTTTTTTTATCTTTTTAATCAAGGTAGAAACTGCCCTAATCCTGGGAAAGAAAGTAAGATAGTATTATTATTGTACAAACCCAGCATCTATTTTTGGGTGATGGATAATGATTCCCAACTGACTTTGCTCATTAGCAGCTTTAAAAGCTCAGTTTAAAAACAACACTACAGATCATCTAAAAAAAAATCACAACTCCTGAGCTTTGAGCTTAAAATGCCTGTAAAATGTAATTAATTATGAAAAACAAAAGCTTTAATTAGACAAACTGATGATTACGTCTGTGAATATAAAGTTTGTCTGTTGCCTGTGTGGGTCCTCGACATTGTAGTCCCATACCAATCAAAGTGTACGTTTGTTTTTGCCTTTTGTAAAGGGCGTCTTTGTTCACTATGGGGAGAAAATGAATCATAATGTGTGTGTCTTGCTCTGCCAGTGTATCCTGGCAGTTCCAGTGTGTGGGAAGCATCCCTTATCCTGATCCATTATACCTCATATTCTCATTTTCCTTTTTGTTCTCTCACCCTGTCAAAACTTTTAAAAATTCTGTCCGGGCCTTTCTTGTCTTTAGCCACTCGTCTGACTTTATTATTTTCTTTTGTTCTTCCCTTTCTCAGGGCGCTGACGTAACCGACCCGGGCACCGAGACAGAGGAGAGTTTGGGGGCGTCTGACTCCACCCAGAGGCCGGCGGATTCCCAGACACCCAGCTGTAAGATCCAGGAAACCCCGTCACATACGTAGATCTACCTCAGACTCTCCACATGCGCTCACAAACCGTCCCGCCGTCCAATTAGTTATCTGACACTTTACGACGACTGGGAAAGATGTCATGTGTTGTTGTCTGTCTGAAGGGGAAGGGAGTGTCGAAACAACAGAGGCTTCACCTTAAAAATACAAAATGATTCAAGTTATGTTGTGTATGTCGGAGCCCTGTGAAGTCACACGGGTCTCAAACGTGAGTGGTTAGAAGAACGCAGGGTGTTGGTTCCAATAGGAAAGATAACATTAATTAATATATAGAACTAATGGGCAGCAAATAGGTACTTCTAATAGTGGAAAACTATGCAACAGGCTTGTTTTCTACCATGTTAATACTAATGTGCTTCTTCTAGAGTGTAGAACTCTAGAAGTAGTTTAGATATTCTACATTTATATAGGATTTTTTTTGTTCAGACTTATCCGTAAATTCACTTTTTTTATGTCCAGTGCTCGTCTTCCCTCTAATCCTAGACTTTCTCCCACTTTTAACAACTTGTTTATACTTGCAGGAAATAGTTCATGTGTTAGTTTTGCTGTTTTAAAATCTTTCCAGACTCTTGAGTTTTAGTCCTCGTCCACACGTAGCAGGGTTTTTTGTAAAACCGAATATCCTGCTCCCTCCGTCTAGAAAAAACTTAGGTACACACCACCTCGTTTTTACAAAAGAATTCATCCACACCTAGCCGCATCAGTTAAGCACATTCATATTCTACGTCAGGATGTAATAACTCCGGCGACAGGAGTGACAGCCGGGACGTACGGAAGTTTTCACGCCATTCATCCAGCAGCACGATTTCTCAAAGTTCTCCCACCAGCTGGCAGTGCGTCCCGGTCTGACCCAAAACCGGCGTCAGTGTCTTTGACAGAGAACACGCCTCGGACGTGGAACGGCAAGGTGGCGGAAAATAACCGTCTTTAACGCCGTCCTATGTCTGTGTTCTTGTACGTGGAGCGGTATCTGGGCCTGGACCAGAGACAACACGGTTCTGAGGGCGTCCACGCTGTTTCCAAATGTGAACACAGGTCGGGATCTAAGAACATATTTAGTCGCAGGCAGAGACGTTTCAAAACCTAAAACCCGGTTATTGACGTCCACATGCAGACGCATGAACGGAGGATTCACAGATCTTCACTTTGGTCGGAGGTTTTTGAAAGAATCGTTTTTAATGTCGTAAATCTGCGTTTTCGTCTGGATGACAGGACGAATCGTAGAAACACATCTTTGTTTTGTGAGACACCTGCTGCATGTGGACGAGGCCTTTGATGAGTAGTTTTGTTCACACTTCTTATCGTGCTGGACGAGTGTGTTTGTCTTCCTCTGTTCATGTGAACCTTTTATTATTGTTGTAGTTGACGGCAGCGCTATGGAGGCCTTCTCCACCGAACAACCAATCACAAGCTCCGGCACACGCATGCCCCAGTCACCACGGAGACCGATGCATCAGCTGCCGCCCCGCCTGAACATCCACGCCGCCCCAACCTCAGAACTGGGGGCTCCTGCCCAGGTTCAGGTAGAAGAGTCGTCTTCTGGTTTTCATAGTTACTGCTACTTTTTCCAGATGTGTGTGGAAATGTCTGTTGATGTGATTTTTAACCTGTTGTGTAACATCGTCTTCACAGCGTATCCCTGTTCGTCGGCAGTCGGTGGGCAGACTAACTCCAGGGATGCCGGGCAGCGCCGTAAGTCACATCTGCTTATTTCTGCTATTTACGTTCTTTATACAAATGTAAGTGCCAGCGTTATACTCTGGTGTTTCTGTCTGTGACCCTCCTCTGCCCTCTCTCCCTCTGCAGCAGCACTTCTTTGACGAGGATGACAGGATGGTTCCCAGCACCCCCACACTGGTGGTGCCTCACCGCTCTGATGGTTTCGACCAGGCCATCCAGTAAGTACGCAGCCTCTCTGAAGAAAGAGGGGAAAAAAAGAGCCCACAGATTTATAAATCATGTTCATACTGGCAGAGCTGCAAGTAGCTTAATTCTTCTTTAAAAAAACAAGGAATGGAACATTTTGTCATTAAGTCATTTTCAAATTTGTGTATAAAAACATAAAGACTGAACTTTTTTGGGATTATCTCACCCTACGAACATGTGAGTCATCTGTGTCTCTTCTGTTTGTCAGTTCTCCCCAAGTGGCCGGAGTGCCTCGCTTCAGGTTCGTTCCTTCAGAGGACGTGCCACAGACCAGCTCCTCCTCGCACTCGGACCTGGGACAGCTCGCCTCGCAAGGAGGTGATACACCAGCCTGTGAAACTGGAACTGAAAACCTGACGTTTGTTGTTGTTGTTTTTGGGGTATTTTTGCCCTCATTAGACAGGACCCTTATATAAAGATAGACAGGAAGCAGAGAGGGTGTTCTGGTTGCTGCAACACGGGACCAAACCATGGATGTTGTGGTTTTGCGGTCTGCACCTTAACCGTTACACAACCATAATGCACCAAAATGTTTTCTTCCCTTCAGGTCTTGGGATGTATGAAAGTCCTTTGTTCATAGCAACTCATGAGGAGGAGTCTGGTGGGCGCAGCGTTCCCACGACGCCCCTACAAGTGGCAGCACCAGGTATCTGTCCGCCCCCCTGTCAGTCTGCTACCCAGTTATCTCCTTATCAGCACACCCACTCTGTTTATCAACACACTCGGCGCCATCTGCTTTCTCTGCACACAGCAAACTGGGGGAAGACTTTCACATTTGGAAAAGTCCCCGTTTCTCTCAAAACAAAACATAGTGAACATATTTGGGTTTCTGGCTCTTCTCTTCCAGTAACCGTCTTCTCAGAGGTGGCTCAGTCCGACACCACAGAGCACGCCTCCCAGTCGGTTCCCATGGTGAGCACGTCCACGCCGGGCCTGGTGGTGCCAGGAGCCGCCGGTACAGGGGAGGAGAGAGACGACGTCTTCCTGGAGCCAGACACTGATAGGTGGGTCTCACTCCTCTCAGCAGGCTGTCAGTACGTTGGGTTTCTTTGGTGCTGATGGAGTTCACACTTCTGGCTCTAAAGTCAACAAGCTTTTAGTATTTACTGCTGGTTGTGAGGAAATGTGACGCTTTCCTTCCACTGTTGATACCAGCAGCTCCATCAGATATACAGGAAGAGGTTGTAAAGGTTACCGAGAGCAGTGTTAAAAATTAATGTGTTAAATCCACAGATTCATCTCTTTACATGAACACAGACATTTTCTTTTGAATGGATGAATTGAATTTATTTTGAACAAATGAAAGAGAAAAAGAATCTAAAAACAAAAGAAAATAATTTAAAAAGAGCAAAAACAAAAAAATAACATCGCATAATCAAATCATAATATTAACAAGTTCGAAAAAGGACTGGGATGAAGTACACACTTTTGATTTTGACGGCCCTGATACACATTTATTTGATAAATGTAGGCTTGATCTGGCGACCCCCTGAAGTTTTCTTAGGACCCCCATGGGGGTCCTGACCCCCAGTTTGAGACCCACTGACCTAGAGTATGAATGACAACATGATGCGTTTTGTCTGCTCAGGCCCAGTGCTGAGGCGTCGCTGGATCCTGTGGTGTCTCAGGCAGACATGGAGGAGCCGAGCCAGCCGTCAGACAAGGCCAGCCTCCCCTCCACCAGCCAGGAGCCTTCCTCCAGCTCTGCAGGTACAGCGGAGCCTCCTGATTGGGCAGCTTCACTTGCTCTGAATGTCCGTCATCACATTTTAGTTTTGCTTCATAACAGGGAGTGTTTATCTGTGTTGTTGTTGTTGTAGATACAAGCAGCGCTCCACCCAAACCGTCTCGACCCGGACCCAGCAGACAGCTGCAGCGCTGGCCGGACCACCGGCCGGGCCGCATGAAGAGAGGAGGTACCGTTTGAAAGAAGACAGATTATTTGTGGTTGTAAATCTGATCTGTGGCGCTGATCGGGTCCGTGAGAAACGAGGCTCAGAACCACTTTGTGCACTGGTTGAGGTGGTCAGAACGGCTCAGACTTTAATTACTGACAGCAAAGCACGCTGGAGGTAACGGCTGTTCATGTCCATCAAGAAGTGAAGAAAACACAGCAGCAGACTGGGACGGTGCTGTTTGTGTTTTCACATTAAAACCAACCACATACCAGACGTTTAGAATATCTGTGAAGGTTCTTCAAAATAAAACGCCGTCTTCCACACAATCCCCCTCAACACTCCGTCTTTACTGTGAAGTTATGGGTTTCATCTGCAATGTATAAACAGCTTTAGAGATGTTTCTCTTTTTTTCTTTTCTAGTTGTCGCACTAAATCATCTAAAACTGATTTATCTCTCTGTGCAACGTGTTCTTCACAGATATATATACTCGTGTTTTCTGATTCTCAAATGTTCACTGACGACTTTCGTGTTGATTGTTTTAAAGAAAACAACTGAGTGCACGTTGTCCCTTATAGTTCAGTTTTTAATGATAACAAGAGAAACCGTAAACATCATCGTACATTCATACATTTGCTGTACAGAATTTTTACATCAGTATAGCAGACTCCTCTAAGAATGTGTTTTCCACCTCAACAGGTCAGGCCTTTCCTTCTCGAGGTCCACGACGGTTCGCAAGATGAAGAAGCACCAATCAGAAGACGTGACAGCTCATCATTCCCGCCAGACACATTTCACATCAGCTCGTTTAGACTCTTCAATCTTGATAATGTTCACTTGTTCTGAAGCTCGTTGTTTTCTTTTCTGTTGCTGTGGTTTGTTTTCTAACGTCCTTGGAACGTACCTTTTTGTAATTACAGTCCAAGCTGAAGCAGCGTGTTTTATGAAGAATATAATAAAATTAAGAACTGTAACGACGTTGGTGTGAAAGGTGGATGTTTGTTTTTCGGTCACACTTTCTTTGGACACTTGAAGACGTCGTTGGCCTGAGGCGGGGCGTTGGCTTTGGGAGCAGCCAGGACGGGACGCTCGCCGCTCATCCTCACGTTGTAGGTTTTTGCTGCAAAAGAAGCAGAAGGAGACGTTTGTGTAACGTTTACATTCATGAATGTGTTTTTCACGCAGTTTCCGTTCTAGTCAACATGAACCTGGCACAAAACAGTCTGTTTCCTACATTCATGCCTTTTAAGTTTTTAAGACGTCCTCTCGGGCATCTCTGGGCCGCAGCAGGTTGTGTTCTGTGAGTGACGTACATGGCGAGACGCTGAACCCTCCTGACACACTGCTGGCTTTAAACTGAGTGATTTGTTTCTTTCCTTTGACTCAGGAACTAGTTATTTCCAAACTATCGGTATCATCACTGACATGGAACCTTTTACTGTGGTCTGAACCTTTGTGGAACCTCGTACCGGCTGTGCTCTATCAGAAACGTAAGCAGTAGGTGAATGAATGGACCCCACCCTTAATGAGCTTTACATGTGTCCAGTGTCCCACCCTCACACACACATGGTCCTCGTTTCAGGCGTGATGTGAATGAGGACGGACAAGAGGACGCTTTGTACTTTTGGAACTGACCGAGGACATTTTATGAACAAAGGAGTGAAGAGAAACCACGATCTCCAGTTAAACACCTCTTTAGCTTTTATTTCAGGCCTGGAAATTGAATTTTTCTGTGTGTGTGTGTGTGTGTTGCACGTTTCAAACCAGCATGTGTGGAAAATCATCCAGGATCAGTAAAACTAAATCTACCCTAAACTGACAGTGATGACAAAGCAGCGATAGTAAAATGACAGAAACTCCCATTTTACTGCTCTGTTGAGGAAACCCGAGTCAAAGTATGTACAGCTGTCCTCAAATCTATTCATCTCCTTCCAATAAAGAAAAGGCAAAATTCACAATAGTCACGCAAATAATGAGAAACTGAACAAAGTAATAATAAATAAACATTTGCTAAATTATAATTTATTGAAAGAAGATGTTGCTTTTGAATTGTGGTTGAAAAGAATAATAAAAAAAACAAATTAAAAACTGTCGTGGACCAATGAGAGTGCTTTGCTGATGAGCAGTGGTCCAGAACACCTGTCAACAGGTGCACAAGTCTGAGTTACAGGAAACACCTGATGGCAGTGATTGGCTCAAAGGGTTGTTCAGCTAAATATTAGTTTACGGGTCCCATCATGCTGGTTTGTTTTATATATTTCTGTTAAACCACAATTCAAAAGCAACGTCATGATTTCATTTCTTTCTTTTTTTTTTATTACTTTTGTCAATTTCAACTTGTTTCAGTGACTGAAGCCGTTTTTTTCCTTCTTTAATGAGAGCATATGAATACATGTGAGGACGACTGTTAATTGATATAAGATGTTAATTTAGTGCTTAATAGGAAGAACAGATTTTCTTCAGTTGTTAAGTGCTGAACGTATTGATTAAAACTGGGCCACTTATCAAACACATTGATCGAAACAAATCTGTTGATAAAGGGGAGGTTAGATGTGAGTATTGATGGCTTACTTCTTGAGATGACGTAGTATTTGTATCCCTCCGGTTCTTGGTTGTTTGGGATGGACACGGCGGCCGTGATGGTGGAGGGGAAGCCTCTCCAGGACGTCCGGATGTTGATGGCTGGTTCTAGGACAGACACTGGAAGCAAAACAATCAAGTGTTAAAGCTGCGTCCAAACCAGACCGGATGTCAGCGATGGAAGGATTCACCCTGTTCTGCTCGTTTTCTCTGAGCTGGAACGTTTAGACAAAATGTACTAGATTGTGTTGTTTTCTATGTTTTCTGACAACTCCTGAGCAGAGGCGCTGCCATGAACCGCACACAGGCCGTTTGTTTCCACTTGTTATTTGCCAGCGGTGCCCTCGTCCCTCCACCAAACCGTGACTCACTTTTTCAGGGAACTGCATGTGTTGCAAGTCAAACAGAACACATGTCAGCCAATCTGTCCCAGAGCTCCTCCAGCACACTCACTACGCTCATAAAGGTCGAACCAATCAGGGTTTTAACCGCACGAAACAATCTGAAACACAAGCTTCTCGTCTTAAATTACCTGCTTGCCGGGCCACTCGGTTGCGGACTGTGTAAATGGCATATTGAGGTTTCCTGCTACATGTTGGACTGGTACCAAACTGGTATGAATACTTCTGGACATATCCGCCTGAAAGAACCAGAATCCAGATCATAGTTAGTCTTTAACAGAAATTCAACAATCCAACTATTTTATTTTTTTATTTCATCACCTCTCTTGAAGAAGTACACGGACTCTCTCCTGCTGCGGTGCTGAGGGACGGACAGAGCAGCTGTGATGTGGCCTCGCAGCCCATCAAAGCCTGTCGACACAGCTTTGGGATAGCCAACGTCCAGAGCATCGTTCTCAAACCTCCAGTACTGGTTTCCCTGTGAGCATGAAGCAGAGCAGAACATTTCAACTTCAGCCAACTTTAACACACCTGCTGCAGAAACATATTTCATCAGAGAAGACCCACCAGGGTTCACACATACACGGAATCAGTCAAAGTCAGATTTGACAGGATGCAATAAGTCGGTTTACCTTGAAAATGTACGTCTTTCCCTGACAGTTGCAGCGAGTGAACACGGTGTCGACGGGGGACGGGACGCCCCACACCTGTGTGATGCCTTGAGCCGGACCTGGTACCCTGTTTCTGTCCAGATACCAGAAGTAGTGACCTGAGAAAAATAACATCAGCGTTAGGGATCTGCCAGATATCAGCTGGGCTGATTTACAGATCCGATATCAGCATTTTTCCAACGATCATTAGTTTTTTAAAACCAATTCTCTGTAAAATAAATAAAAGGTACTTGATTTAAAGATATTTCTTTATTAGATAAGACAGAGAGAGACACAGGAGAGTGGGGGAGAAGAATGGGGGAAGGAACTGCAGCAAAGGGTCATGAGCGGGACTCGAACCCATGACCGCTGCATCAGGGACTACAGGCCCTGAACATGGGACGCCAGCTCAACCAGGTGAGCTGTAGCGGCGCCCAAAAGGTGCTTGATTTAAACAAAATTGCAAATGCTGACAACTAGATCCATCAATCCATCATCTCTACACCTTAATCCTCACCAGGGTCATGGGGGGCTGGAGTCTATCCCAGCTGACTCAGGGTGAAGGCAGGTTCACCTGGACAGGTAACCAGCCTATCACAGGGCTACACTTAGAGACAGACAACCAAGCACACTCACATTCACACCTACGGACAATTTACAATCACCAATTAACCTCAGCATGTTTCTGGACTGTGGGAGGAAGCCGGAGAACCCGGAGAGAACCCACGCTGCACGGGGAGAACATGGAGACTCCACACAGAAAGATCCCGGGTGTCCTCACCGGGACACGAACCAGCGACCTTCTAGCTGTGAGGCAACAGTGCTACCAATGCAGCCCGATAACAAGATGCATATGTCATATGTGTTATCGGTCTTATTGATTACTAATAATCTGTATCAGCCCTAAAACACCGTAACGGTTGACGCCTCATGAGTATATAAAGCTGGTGTGTCTGCATCAGCCTGTCAGCCGATGGATTACCATCACACTACTGAAATGTGTCATATTTTTCAAGGTTACATACATTCCTAGTTGTTGTACTTTTTGCAGTATTGGAGTGCTGGAAGTATTCGGATACTTTACTCAAGTAAAAATCCAACAGCGTAAAAATACTACGTTCTGTATTTAAAACTGAAATGAAGGTGAAGTACGACGTGAGCAACATTTAATTATTACAGCTGCTCAAGGTGGAGCCATTTTTTAAAAACTATTTATAATATGATGCAGAGGTTCCCAAACTAGGGGCCTGGTCCCCTCAAAGGGTCATGAGATGAATCTAATGTACTTGGTAAAGTACAATGATGAATTTACAATTTCATTTAGCAGAGACGCTTTCATCCAAAGCGACGTACATCTGAGAGTTGATCACATTCACACACCAATGAGCTGCCATGCAAGCTGCTGCCTGCCATTGGGAACAATGTTTGGGTTCAGTGTCTTACCCAAGGACACTTCCACTGTGGAGGGGATCGAACCACCAACCTCGCAATTAAATTAGATAAATAAAGTATTTTTTATTTCATTAGAGGACAACCCGCGCAACCACCTGAGCCACAGCCGCCTTAATTTTATTAATGAGGTAGGAAAAAATACAAAACAATTCTGCATAAATTCACAGTTGCGACATTAAAGCGTCTGTGTTGTATAATCGAACCTCTTTAAAATGTTTAAATAAAAACTCTTTTAGTGGAAAGAATACCAGCTAATATAATGTCATGTGTTCCTAATGTCACAGAACAACGAGTCACTGTAGTTGTTGGTAATGTAGTGGAGTAAAAACTGTTTCCATCTTCCTTTAAAATATGTAAATATGTGTATTTTCCATGTAAATGTGTGGCTGCCTGCCGCTGACCTCTGAACACCACCGTGGTGCCGTTCCTCAGGGTGGTGACGGCGCCGACCGGCCGCCCGCTGCACAGGTTGGTATCGTTGCTGTCATCTGGGAAGAAGAAGCACATTTTAGAGGAAAATATCTGTTTGGATAAGCGAGTAATCAAAAAACATGCGGCTGGTTTTCTGGGTAATTTTCCGCTCCAGGAGTCGCGGGGACTTTTCCTCTGTTGTCAACTGTTTTTTTTTCTTTTTTTTTCCGTTCTTTAAAGTACCTGAGCTGAGTTCCAATTTCAAAGGACTCCTACATTCATTTACAGTGTGAGAAAGCTGCCGTCTCTGTCACGTATCATTGCTCTGTTCACCCAGTGGCATAATAGGAAAACACCTGAACTCATAAAACCAGGCCGACTGAATCTGGACGCCTTCGTCTCTGCAGCGATGTCAGCCACATAAAATAAATTAGATTTCTGAGGAGCCCACAGAATGGAAAATTTCACACTCACATTGAAGTTTCCCCTCTCTCCCATTCACATAATTTATCTTAGAAGTAATTTCTTTTGTATGAATGATGCATTAAAGATCTGAGCTGATGATAAGAACACGTCTCACCTCCTTGGTAACCTCTGGTGTCATCCATGTTGGAGGTTTGCTCAACATCCAGAGGCTTAGT
>NW_007578786.1:120277-120918 GCF_000690725.1 Stegastes partitus
GAGGTGGGTTCAGATGTCTGGGGTGTAGTGGGTTCCGAGGTGGGTTCAGATGTCTGGGGTGTAGTGGGTTCCGAGGTGACCTTTAGCGGATCAGCAGTGGTTATATCAGGGGTAACGTCATCAGTGGATGAGGGGAGGTTGGTTGCTTCAACATCGAGCTCTGATCCCTGTGGAGAAACCCCGGTGGAATCGTCCTCAACGTCCACCAGAGCAGTAGGAGGCCCGGTTGGGACATCAGCGTCAGGGTTTGGAGTGGTTTCTTCTGGGGCGGCTGTCGAGTCCAACGATGAAGAGTCAGGGATGGTGGTGGAGTCCTCTGTGCTGGGGGGTACGGCTGTGAACGCTGGCTCTTCAGAAGGAAAGATCTCATCTGCAGGCAGTATTTCTGACGGCCCTTCTGTCCCGAGCTCTGGGACGCTGGTTGATGTTGAAGGTTCTGAGGTTGAAGAAGGCTGACTGGAGTCATCATCAGCTGCTGCTGTGGGCTCAGGAAGAGCTGTTCCTAAGTCAGGTGAGCTCGTAAAATCGTTGGCATCTGGACATGACCGGACATAATAAAGCCTTAGATTCATACATTACAGACACTGAGTCGTGCATCACCGTGAGAAGAATATTCATTATTCACAGAAACATGGACAATA